>NC_135764.1:20673538-20709598 GCF_052425735.1 Oculina patagonica
ACCTATTGACGATGTCTGACATTTCGAAAGTACAATTACGGGCGAAACTGGTGGTACTAAGCTGCTGTCACAGTGGACGTGGAAAGATCAGAGCCGAAGGAGTTGTTGGAATCGCTCGGGCTTTCCTAGGATCCGGTGCCCGCTCGGTATTGGTGGCATTGTGGGCACTTGAGGACAGTGCAACTGAGCAGCTCATGAGTCGTTTCTACGAGCACCTTGCTCATGGAGAAAGTGCCAGTGAATCTCTTCACGAGGCTATGAAGTGGATGAGAGAGAACGGCTTTCCCAAGGTTGCCGACTGGGCACCGTTTGTGCTGATTGGAGATAACGTGACATTTGATTTTGGAATAGAAAGTAAGTGGTTTTGATCTTGTAGTTCTATTTACTGTTCACCAAGGACGGGGTAAATCAAAATTATAAATATCTTCCATCTTATTACACGCGAGGAGGTCAGGTAATTAAAATTCGGTTCAGTCTGGGTTAATTTCGATCGCGAAGCAAAGCTGCCGATATTGATTGTTTGCATTTGCAGCATAAAAAAATGTTTTTAACTTGGCTGCTGTATCCGATCAGGTAACACTTTTTGCTTTAGCTAAGAGTTAATGGCACAATTTGAGATTATCGCGAAATGTTCTTTTAAAACCCTCTCTCCGATAAGGTTTCAACTGAAATTTTGCATTTTTTACGACCTTGCCCCTCTTTATGAAGACCCCTTAGCTATAACGTAGATCATGACGATATACGAACAACGAGACAAGATAACTGTGCACTTTTAACGTACTGTATTCATCTACCACACATGATTTACCTACCACACATGATATTGTTGCTATGTTTGTCACAGTGCGCAACCAAAGAGTACTAATACTTGAAAGGGTCCCACTTGATTTGTTTTATTATGTATCGTGACTGATATATGGTTTAAAATAAGTCCTCTCTCTTGTGAAACCCCTTTTAAGGTCTATCAAAGAAATTGGCTAAGGGACCTAATCGAGCTTTTACGGCAAGTTCATCAAATTGTAGGCGGACAACTGACTCTCGGTTATTTTTCTATAACGATCACTTACAACGGCCAGGATTTTTTCGTCTCTAAAGTGCGCTGATTATACACTTTAATATGTATGTACTAAAACCCCAAGTGACGAAAGCACCGAAACCATCGAAACGAGCAAAACCCATTACCATTATTGAGAACTTACCGTAAACAGGCTAACCCTAGCCTTATTCAGGCTAACTGGTGTGCAAGGGTTTTGTTTCGTTTCGGGTTTCAGTACTTGCCACTTTACTCTTATTGAAATCTCTCTTTAACGGACACTCTTTTACAACGGACAGTTGATTGTTTTAAAGGTCGTCTTTGTAGAGAGGTTCAACTGTACTTACGAATTCTTTGTGCCTTTTTGGTGTTTTAGAAAGAAAGGCTGACGAAGGAGAACCCAAAGGGGAACTCGAGTCACACAAAAAGTAAGCAAGGACCTGAGGAACTTCATGCAAGTGTAAAATAGTAGATAATTGTAGACTTCATTAGTTTCCGAAATGTCTATTGTCTGAGAAAGGCATCGTGTACATATGACTAGGGTGCCTGGGAAATAAGCATAATGAAATTAGGACGACAGTTTTGAAGCCAAGGACTTCTTTCAACTTATCGAAAAATGATCCAGTAGTACTTTATTGGCGAAATGATTCTCCAAGAATTTCCTGCAGTCATTTCCCAGCAAAATGTCTGAACTTAAAAGGGTTCCGCCGCTCGCAGCTAGAAACTTAGGTTTGGAAAAGACGCTTAAATTGAGTTTGAGTTAATTTCTACAATTATCAATTTGTTGGATGGTTACTAAAGGGCACGTGAATTATACAAATGTCACGCAAGCGTTTCTCTGTTTAGCATTTTCATTTTAAATGGGCATCGCTATGTAATAATTGTACGTTTGAAATGTATCACGTGATACATTTTGACCAATCACAGCAATAGGAAAATATTGGTGGATTATAACTAGTGATATACCTGACATATAATTTTAAATTTCAGTCTTCTTGTTTGCTTCATAGATAATAAGTCTGTAGTTTTTAGTTTGTAGACGCTATATATTCGAAAGGCGCCTTTTTGAGTCAAAATTTATAGAAGTATTAGAAAGTGCCTCAATAATAAACAAGTCGGATAGGATTTTTTTAAAAGTCATATAGTAGCCTAAGAAATAGTCTGTTGTTTCGGTAGAGTTCGTTCTGTGCAATCTCCGCCTTCAATGTTTACGTGAGCCTTACACGAAGGAATATTTACAAGCCACAATAAAAGTTCCGGGACTTACCTTATTCTTGATTACTAACACCAGATATCTTTAAACATTAATAATGTTATTCAATGTTATTCCTGAACGAAACCACCCGTAATGGCGGACTAAAAAAATATACGCTTTCACCGAAATGCAACTTATCAATGGATTTAAACCAAAAATGGAAACAAACCCCGAGACTGCGCAGTACGGACTGGAAATAAGCTTTAATCAGACGCAAAAATGGCCGAATGTTGGAGGTTTCGATACACTGACAGTCGAAAGAGGCCTAAATATACAACGAAAATTTATCAGTTTAAATGTTTACTTATCGGTAAAAATGTTTAATCGTCGGATGTCTTACTCATGGCGGACATAAGTTTACAACGTACTGTGAAAGTTAAAACAAAAGGGAAGGAACTCAGGTAGATTACAAAGTTTGCAATAGAAAGATTACTTGGAAACCTGTTCAAATGATAATCGCAATGATGTACTTTTGAGCCAACCTTGGGTTTTGGCTAGATAGTAAGTATCTTTATTGCTAGAAATTGTGTTAATACCAATTAAGGGTAGTTCTCGCTGATCAAAGTGAAATATTTTCTTTTAAGTTCAGTTTATGTTTGAAATATCAGCTATCTAGGCTGAGTATGTAGCCTGCAGATGTACATTTTACACTAGCTTTGTTGTCAGCGCACATTTATAATTAAGCAAGACTGAAGAATAAACGAGTCGAGACCAAGTTCAAGTGTTCCGATTCTAGTTGTTGCAGATCCAGTGCTATTAAGGTCATTGCCCTGGATTGCATTGCGAATCCTTACTGCGCAGACTTTTAGGCGTCATAAGCGCGCGCACATAAACAAAATGGCGGCTTTTTTCTATGCGGCTTAGTCCGCGAGAAAAATGAATCGTTTTTTCTCGTAAACGAGTATGGGGATCTATATTTTTTTCTCACATTTTAGGTGTAGCGATCAAGTTCTTTCTGTAAAACAAAAACAGATCAATTCCTATGTTTTAAAAATAAATTATTACTGGAAATGTGTACTTTGCCAGTGATCGCAAAGGAAATTATTAAGGAGTTTAAGAGTGGTATAAACAAGGTCTTCCTGCTCTTAAACGAACACTAGTCCGTTAATTAAGGTAATCAACCAGTAGGCAAAGTTTGGTTGAAAATCTATGTTCAGTTGTATTTCGGGACAATGACCTTAAGCACGTAGAAAGTTCCTTTTGCGCAATCGAGCGTATGTTAAGCTCATTCCCCCTTCCCGACCCCCTCCCCCTACCAGTCAGAGTTCATTTTCCCTTAGTCAAGCGCAATGAGTTTCCCGCCGAAAGTTCCATTGAAGAACGACTTCTAATTTTAAAGGGACTGTGTCACAGATGAGTTAAGTTTATTTTATCACGTTTTTCCAATTACTCGCTGTGAAACTTATTGTTTGCAAACACAATACTTCTCAGGATATAAGGATATAAATAAAATTACAACCAAATGTGTCACCTGGGTGTTAAAATTTAAAGTTACAAGCAATCAAGATTAACTTTAAAAACTGGTCAGCCCAACAGTATTTCAAAAACGCATCTCGCAATCCGTTTCAATCTCCTTCACTTTTGGTCAGCCGTACCTTCTTTTGTATTTGCTGTGTTATTGAAATGTTCCTCAGTTCCCTATTTTTGCCATTGTCCATGCCTAAATTTGGCTAAAATCCGTGACACAGTCACTTTAATACTCCTGGCAAACTCGTTGTCACAGTACTAGTCAAGGTTAGTTTTTTCTGATTTTAGTAACTGTTGTGATTAGCGCGAAAGATACTTACAGAAACTGGACAAAAACTCTGTTAATGAAAGAGCACCCTTCCCAGGGGTTTATGCGTCACTGATTGCCTCCCTCGGGGGTATCGAGCAATAATGTCTTAGCTTGTATATTTGCACTGTTACTCTTGCAGATTCATTTCTCTGAAGAAAACCACAGAAGGCAGTCGAAAATTCGGTCAATTTTTTTTAACGTTTTAGATCTGTTAATTTTTTAAAATAGTTATGTATACAGATCGCTCCAGCAGTTTAAAAACAAAACAAGACAAACAAAAGTAGTAGGAGATTTGTAGTAATAAGAGAAGATTTTTTTAAATTCCCTCTATAACATACGCCTACACGGAATCATATTTTTATTAGGCTTTTTAAATGTAAATAGTTCATGAAATTCTTTGATGTAATTTAATTTTTTAAGGTACAGGGCCCCTATGGATTCCAGCCTTAGAGCTGAATGGGCTACCCTGTTTAAATAAAGTTTTACTTTTTTTACTTTACATTCAACAGAACATGTTCTAGACTTGGCCGCACTTAATACTACTACCGTGATTCCCTGCAGGCGTGTCTCATTGAGGGAAATTGGAAAAAAATTACGTTTATGCCTTGATATTTCAAGTTCAGACTGAACAACCTTGTTCATGTAAGCGCATTTATAAGAGAACGAATTCAAATTGATTTGTTAGTGCACACAGGAAAATGGGAAAAAAAAATTTAATCGGACGGAGAAGAATGGACGAATTCGAAGGTTTTAATACACTCACTGGTGAAGTAGATCCTAAAATATAAGAAAAATAATTATATCAGTAAAAATTACCAAGGTAAAATCCCTGGGAACGAGGATGTCTATTTACATATTAGGTTAAGAACGGCGTAGTGGACTGGAGCAAGGTGAACAAAGAGTGCTACTGTCGTTCAGCCTCGTTCCTGCTAAATGTGCTTCATTCGACATCTTGTTGTATTTAATTTGCCAAGGGATAAAATAGCACTGATATAATGCTTTTTTACGTATATTTCAGACACGGCTTTTGAGAATTAAACCATTGACTTTTCGAGCTCCTTGAACTGACTTGTTCTCAGCTTGCAGTTGTCGTTGTCTTCCTGAGTTACAGACATGCAAACGATTCGTGCTTGTACCAGCGCGACACGTTTATTCTCAACTGTAAGTCGAAAAAAATAAATCAACTACTGTGGCAAATTTGGAAAAAGCTGACGTTTTGAGCGTTAAGAGCTCTGACGAAGGCCAACTCTCGAAACGTCACCGAGCTTTCCCAAACACGCTATGGCGGTTAATTAACCTCGAATCAACTTACAGTTGATTGTCAACTAAGTGTTTCAATTGCCCGCGGACGCAGCACAAAAGATTCTTTAACTTGTTTCAGGCAGTTGGTCAGCTCGGGAGAAGCACGAGAAACGGCGAGCTAAAGATTTGGAGAGGGGTGTGGTGAAGAAAGCAAGAGAAGCCTCGCTCTCTCTCCCCAAACCCCTCGCCATTTCTTTCACTCGTTCTTCGCACTAATCGCGGTTTTCGCGCTGCTCCCCAACAAATCGAACGCCCTAGAACATACTAAAGATTGTTAAAAAATTGCCTTTCTGCACAGTTAGCTGAGCTATTTGCAAATTGTTAGCGGAATAAAATACCTCCTTTGCATGTCATTTTAAAGGTTAACCTCTTACAACTGTATTAGTATACATACCTCTTATTCATCTCGTTTGAATTCCAAAGCGCGCAGTGGAAGCAGCAGTACTGCAAAATACGGCTCGAGGCAAATAACTAATCAGCGAGGATGGAAAGGTCGGAGAGAGAAAGATAACCTTGTTTTGGCTGGAGCTTATGTAAAAGGGGGGTCCATTTAGTTGGGATTGTCTAGTTTTGACGCGATTGCGAACTTCTGGGTCTTCTAGACTTTCCTGAAACGTTTGCTTTGATATGATTGTCCCGAAGGCTTTGGTAAACGACTGGGTTAATCGAGGCATTAGAATGATTAGGTGACTGAATAAATTGCGGATAAAAATGATACGCAAATGGCCGAATGCTGAGAAATGTTCTCGTATCTGGAAGATGTATGATAATTTAAAAAACTTATATTAATTAAAACAACTTTGTTTATAGCCTCAGCTCTTTTTGGCCTTTTTGGGACAAGGGAAGAAGCGGATTGTTCCTCTACCCCACCCCTCTCCCCAGCTCCTTATTCCAGCAGTGTTGCGTGAATGACGTAATGGGAAACTCGCGAATAATTTCCGGTTTCACTTTCTGAACTGAACTGTATCGAGAACTGTACCGACGACTTCGAATAGATTCGCTGTGGTAAGTAGAATTATCTTTGTCTGATACTGCCTTATATCTTATCCGGTTAATACTTGTAATATATAGTTCGATTTCGACGTTATTAACAAAGCATAAAATGCCAACTAATCGTAAATATAAGCGATCATTTGCTTTAAGAGTGTGCCCGTGAGAGAACAGGGCAGAACCATGCAACAGGTGATACAGCTCATATCACCGATTTCGCCCAAACTTAGCATAAATGTTGGGTATGGTGAGCTATTTACTGTGGCAAAACATCAGCTCAAAATATTTTATTCCCTTCAAGTTATGGCACCTTTTGCAAAAATGGCCATTTTTCACTAATTTATGCATATTTAATTAGCTGA
Organism: Oculina patagonica; assembly: GCF_052425735.1. NCBI lineage: Eukaryota > Metazoa > Cnidaria > Anthozoa > Scleractinia > Oculinidae > Oculina > Oculina patagonica. Next base: position 20,680,258 of record NC_135764.1, read on the forward strand.
CTTTGATTAACCAGTTCCACAAGAAAAAAAGACTTCTGAAAATAAAATTCACTGCACTATATTCTGTGGTTATTAGGCTTTAAGTACAATAATTCACTTTAACCGTCAAATTTGATTTCTTCTCCTCAAACGGTCTTTTGGAAGGTACACATTTCATACTGTTGGAAATAGCCTTTAACTAGTGCCCAATATCTCCCATGAGCAACAACTTATATACATTATTCTTACATGGGTAATGAAATCCATCATTAAACTTCACAAAAATGCCACAAAATGTCTGGGGACTTCAATATTTTATTAGTATTGAGGAACTAAACACACGTGACTTAACGATTTCTTGCTATTTCATCAAAATTCACCGAAACACAGAAGCCATTTATTTGCCTCAATTTGGCACAAAATTGGTACGAAATAGCTAATCAAGCATAAATCTATAGATAACAATCAAAATATTGGCGAAGAAAAGGCAGTTAGGACTTTTTTCGGAGCGTTTTCAGAGCCATATAATTCGGCAATGTTGTGATATAGCAAATGTAAAAATAGCAGCGAAAGATTTTCTTCACAAGCTCGCTCAATTCAACATTTAGGCACATCAAAGTAAAGAAACAAGAAAGTAATACTACATACATGCCACTTATCGACACACAGATGCTTTCTTTTGAAGAATTTGTTCTTCCTCGCTGCACTTCGATTCTTCGATCGATCTCAATTGACATGTACTGTTGCTTTGAGGCGCGCTGAACTTAGTCAATCCATCGTGGTTCATCCTTCGTGAAAGGTGTAAACAGGTTGTCAATAACGTCATTCAAAGAGCTGTTCAAAGTTCACGGAAGGACACTTGTCTCAGCCAGTTTGCATGAAATAAATTTAACTGGAAAATAAACAGCCGCCATGTTGAATTTCTACCTTTGAGCCTGCCGTTTCAGTCAGCGGTACGGCCGTTCACTGGGCATCACGCGTCCATCACGCGTGACCACACGCGCGATCATTTGCTTTTCCTCCGCGAGTGTTCGTTGGATGCGTTTGTGATGAAAATTAGAATATTTTCAAATTGTCGTAGGGAAAACAATTTCCTCCGCTACAGCTTGACGTGTTTACCGCAATGTGATGCTGAACGAACTCTAGGGTGCTTACCATTTGTTGGAGAGAACCGGTTGGAATGACCACTGAAAAATGGAAAGGCTTCTTTCCAAAATTAGCAAACTAACCGAAATAGATGTCGCTTACCATTTGTAGCTCAGTTTCCTGTTATTTCTTTCCGTTGGTGGGAGACCTGGAGGATGGGAGACTAGAACTGGAAAACCTTACAAATGGTAAGAAAATCTCTGACGTTCCGTCAATCTCCGAAGAGATTTTCCAGAAAAAATACTGTTCCATTTGACTTTCACCGAAACAGAGTTCTTGATTTTTCTGTTCAACGGTCGGCATGCACGGCAACCAAATCAAAATAATTGTTTATGTTCCAAAATGACGCTAAATGGCGGTATAAAACTGCTCCGACGTCTCGGCAATACTGCCTTTTTGGGGGTGGCACCCTGAAGAAGGCAGTATTGCCGAAACGTCGGAGCAGTTTTATACCGCCATTTAGCGTCATTTTGGAACATAAACAATTATTTTTAGCATAAAAGACGCTACACAGTTAAACAAATCAAAACGTCAACGTCTCCCAGTTACTTTCCAGACATTTGTATTTTTTTATTGCTTGTTCAAATTCCCCTCCCTGGCGGAAATAGTGATTAATACCGCGCATAACGATTACATTTTTTGACCAAATTCCCCTACCCCCGGGGCATAAATGGGAAAAATGAATAACTCAGCAAAATTGGAGAATAATGTTTACCACGGGATAAATCACTATACGGTGGATAGCGAGGTAGGTTTTGTAATCGTTTCTTGCGCAAATGCTTTAGTTGGGGGAGCGTCTGTGCTGAACTGAACAAAGTATTCACGTACGAAATGCCTTTAGCGACGCAGTCTATATGGCGCAGCAAATATATACATATATCTATAAAGGTGTGAATGTAGAGAGAGAAAACAACAAAGAATAAAACGGGTTTCCCTCACGTTGACCTCGAAGAAGACAGAAGACTACCTGTGCTGGTTGAAACATTAGCTAATAAGTTTTGCCGTCTTGCGTAGTCCTAGTCTTGCCATAAATTTGTTTAGTTTTAATGCGGGGTTTAAGCTCTCTACAAAAGTCTGCATTCGCGTCTTTGTAACTCACATAGCCACTTGAATTGAGTCGGTGATGAAGAAAATTATCATTTGAAGCCACAATTCGTCACTTGCAATGTGGGCATTCAGGAGGAAAAATTTGTCCCCATAAAAGCCCTTTTCTAAAACAAATTAATAAAACTGCAGTAATGACGTTTATCGGTAAATGTACAGATGGAGAACTTTGTGGGATCCCGAAAAAGAGAGTGGGTACAAATTCAGTCTCCTAGCTGCCAAAGTGTAATATAATATAGACGATTTGAACAGAAGGAATAGATGTACACAGGCCAGGCTGACAACCTGACCGCCATTTCTTCGAATTTCCATATTAACCCCCTCCTCCACCTCCCAAAAAAGACAGAAACAAAAAAAAAAAAAACAATAAACATACTAGTTTTAACCTGATATAAGATGGAAAAACTTGCTCTGATTATCTAATGGTTTCCGACATTTCAGAGCCGGGCTCAATTTCAGAGCATCAAAACCGATTGCATCGCATACATTACACTGCATCCAGTGTATTTCTCTTCAACTATTTATCAAAAAAAATTCAATGGAGAAGTTGAAAAAAATTCTCACTTTTACAAGAAATGCACACTACTTATAAGGCTAAGATCAAGCCCCGGTTGTTCAGAGGGTAGATAACACCATCCGCTACTTATTCCGACGAAAACAAACATTTGCGGAGGAAAAGCAAATGAACACGCATGTGTTTAGCTGTGTTGGGCTATGTATAGGCGTGTATAGAAGTGTAGGGCTAGGCTATGTATACCCTTTATGAATATCCCTATATAGGATTTAGTCAAACAACTATATGATGACTACACTACGTACTTGCCCAAGTGTACGGCTTTACCGCTGACTGAAACGGCAGGCTCAAAGGTACAAATACAACATGGCGGCTGTTTATTTTCCAGTTAAATTTATTTCATTCAAACTGGCTGAGACAAGTGTCCTTCCGTGAACTTTAAACAGCTCTTTGAATGACTTTATTGACAACCTGTTTACACCTTTCACGAAGAATGAACCACGATGTATTGGCTAAGTTCATCGCGCCTCAAAGCAACAGTACATGTCAATTGAGATCGATCGAAGGATCGAAGTGCAGCGAGGAAGAACAAATTCTTCAAAAGAAAGCATCTGTGTGTCGATAAGTGGCATGTATGTAGTATTACTTTCTTGTTTCTTAACTTTGATGTGCCTAAATGTTGAATTGAGCGAGCTTTTGAAGAAAATCTTTCGCTGCTATTTTTACATTTACTATCACAACATTGCCGAATTATATGGCTCTGAAAACGCTCCGAAAAATGCCCTAACTGCCAATCTTCGCCAATATTTTGATTGTTATCTATAAATTTATGCTTGATTAGCTATTTCGTACCGATTTTGTGCCAAATTGAGGCAAATAAATGGCTTCTGTGTTTCGGTGAATTTTGATGAAATAGCAAGAAATCGTTAAGTCACGTGTGTTTAGTTCCTCAATACTAATAGAATATTGAAGTCCCCAGACATTTTGTGGCATTTTTGTGAAGTTTAATGATGGATTTCATTACCCATGTAAGAATAATGTATATAAGTTGTTGCTCATGGGAGATATTGGGCACTAGTTAAAGGCTATTTCCAACAGTACGAACTGTGTACCTTCCAAAAGACCGTTTGAGGAGAAGAAATCAAATCAGACGGTTGAAGTGAATTATTGTACTTAAAGCCTAATAACCACAGAATATAATGCAGTGAATTTTATTTTCAGAAGTCTTTTTTTCTTGTGGAACTGGTCAATCAAAGTCAGCTAATTAAATATGCATAAATTAGTGAAAAATGGCCATTTTTGCAAAAGGTGCCATAACTTGAAGGGAATAAAATATTTTGAGCTGATGTTTTGTCACAGTAAATAGCTCACCATACCCAACATTTATGCTAAGTTTGGGCGAAATCGGTGATATGAGCTGTATCACCTGTTGCCTGGTCCTCTTATGGATACACTCTTAAGATCGAGAGCTGTTTGGTTCGGTAAACATGTAGAGGCAGGGAACTGAAATCGATCAAATCGTGCAAAGAGCATTATAAAATGCACAAAAATTCACGGTCTCTCGTGTCTTGATTTACATTAGCGAAGTACAACAGACCAGACAAGAGCAGTTCCTTTAGTTGCCTTATTTTTCTTCGTAACACCTCCGTCCCGAAAGCTGAAATGCGAACTCGTTTGATCAATTATCAACTGTATTACAGCGAAAATCATTTTCAAAGCTATAGAACTTTCCTGTCTGAACGTTACAGCATATCACACTTCAACGGCTAGCTTTCTCAGTTTAGTTCTTTAGCATGGCATTTTAACTTTGTTGACTACTCCATTAGCATTTGTGTTCCTCTATGTGCAAATAAAGCCCCTGCTGCTTAATTTAGGTTTCGGTTTCATTTTGAGCAGTGGCAACCAGTAGCGCTGGATCGGGAAAATACATAGAACACTGTAAGTACTCCCAAATCGTAGCTTTTGGAGGCAAGTTCCTTCAATGGACTATGTTAAATATTTTAATTGCCACTAAAGAGATTTGCATCACTCGCGTGACTAACCTTTGTGGGAGTGTAAGCGCTGACAGTTTGTCACGCGACACAAAGAAAGTCACGCAAATGAACGCTCCAGAAGCGGAAACTAATGTTTTTCAGCAAATATCCTTGGACTTCTTATTGTTGACGTGTTTTGAATTTGGTTTCATTCTGAAAATACATATATGTTATTTGCTGGCCGCAGGCCTCGGGCCGTACTCAAGACCTCGGGTACAGTTTTTCCCAATACGGACCGACCTAGGCCGGCAAATAACGTTTTTTTATTTTTTTTTTTCTACTTTAATCTGTTTGGAAAAGAAACCAAGAAAAAATGTGTCGCAAAATCTTTGTTTGTATACGCGCGGATTTGATTTCAATGTTTAGTCCGACTCGATCGACGAGCAAGAATGAAGAATGCTGTTTGCTTTTTAATTCGGAATAAAGTAGCTTCGTTTAAAATGAACCGTAGTCACGAAATGTTCAGCATATTTAATTTACACTGCAGAGAATCAAGAAAAGCAAATAAAACTATAAATATAGCACACATAAGCCACAAAACTTAATCGATTCGGCTTCCCGAACAATTCCCGATAATTGTTTTGAAAAGTCTTGAAAGAAACTTTGCTTGAAGGGTGTTAATCCTTTTTCTCTTGACTCAAAAATACTCTTTGACAAAAAAGCAGTTTTACAAGCTATTTACACTTGTATTGAACAAATTTAAAATAATCTCTGCAATGATTCCTAGCAGAATTTTATTCTGATAAACAGTGCCAAACTGAATGAAATGCGTAGTGTCTACGTACGGCACAATATTGTGATAATTAATTTGTCCGTTTTTAATCAAACAATCTCACTTCCTTGAATGATGGCAAATAGTGCTCTCTTTTTAGAGAAAAGTGACGGATAGAGGGGGTCTAAAAACCGGTGAAGTTTACCGCTGGCGTGAAAATCAATGTGAAATGAACAAACAACGGCAAACTACGAACGATAAACTACAACTCAATTTTGTTGAGAAATAAATAAATACTCGCCTTTTGAAGAACTTTGAGGCCTTTAATTCCACTGCTATTTTGTCCTTTCAAATTTACAACGGTCGGTGAACAGCTATTTCGATTTTCTTTTGTTCGTTAGACCGAAGCTGCAAAACGATTTCGCGCCGTAAGCGGTCCGTACGCGGGGTCCGGATGGGAAAATCAGGACCGCTGGAGCGCGTGCAATTAGCCAATCAGATTCAATGATTGAGGATTCCGGACCGCCGAGATGCTTGAGAAAAAAATAAATATATGTTATTTGCCGGCTGGGAGGTCCGTATAGTGAAAAACTGTGACCGAGGTCTGAAAATGCTGCCCGAGGCCGCAGGCCGAGGGCAGCATTTTCAAGGCCGAGGTCACAGTTTTTCACTATACGGACTGACCCTAAGCCGGTAAATAACTTATTTATTTTTTTCCTACCTCTAATGTGTTTGATTAAAAAAACCTACAAAGATTTTCTTGCAAAATGTGTTTGTATTATCCGCGCGCATCCTAGTGAGTCTACGGCAAGAGTGAAGAATGATTCGTTTGCTATATTCACTGCTATATTAAAGAGCTTACTGCCAAACAAATTAAATTCGCTAAAATGAACAGTACTCAAGGAAAAGTTCATCAGAAAAGCAAGAAAAAAGCATCTGAAATAATAAAAAGCACAATGTAGAACCAAAACAGAGTATAAAAAATCAGCGAGTTGCGAAACACTTTGAACTCCATTTCGGCTTGTGAGTTCTTTCAGTTAATTAAACTTACTTTTCGGACTGGAAAGCACTTACAACACATATTTTCCAGCTATTTACATTTGTATTTAACGAGTCAAAAACCTATGTGTTTATTCCCAGAGTATTCTGTTTTGATAAAAAGTTTGCGAAAGTGAAACTGAATGAAGCTGAAATGTGTAGTTTGGTCGCCTACACACGGCACAATATTGCGAGAATTAATTTGACCGTTATTAAAAAAAGCCTCTCATTTTCTTGAATGGCGATAAGCAGTATCCGTTTTTGGAGAAAAGTAGCAGAAAAGCAAGGTGTTTGAACGGATAAATCGAGTCTGTATACCCGCCGACTTGCAGTTAACCGCAATGGCGTGAAAATCAGTGCGAATGCACAAACATCGATCGACAAACCACGATCATAAAACTATAACTTCCTTTTGTCAATAAAGATCATGAATACTCGCCTTTTGGAGAACTTCAAGGCCTTTAATTCCACTGCTAATTTTCCCATACAAATTTAACAACGGTTGGTGAGCAACAACATCGATTTTGGAGAGCAAAACTGTCATGGACTAGTTCGTCTCGCCGCGAAATTAAACTCACGAAAGCGTTGCCGTGGCCCGTGGAAGCGGGCAGAGATAGGAGAATCTTGCCCGCGCTAAGAACCAATCAGATTGCAGGATTCGTTACCGTGCCCTCTTGGAAAAAAAATAAAAAGCATTATTTAATGAATGTTTGTTTGCTTGTTTTTTTTTTTCCCTTTATTTTATTTACAAGGCTTACCCAACAGGACGCCATGGACAACGTAGAAAACATTTTATACTCGTTCTACATAGGCGTAACTGTTGCTGTATTCCTTCTCAACACCGATCGTTGTCTAAAGGCTATCGAGCTGTGCAAGGAATGTTTAATTCTCCTGAATATTAAAGACATGGAACAGTATGTCGAACTATTGCACTGGGGACTCTATCAAATTATGTTTAATGCATACTATATGACCAGTGATTACCCAAACGCAACGAAATACGGCAGCGAACTTCTTGTGATTTTACATGAGAGGGGTGATAGAGCCAAAGAAGGGCAATTATCCCTAACACTAGGAAATGCATATGAACGACTGTGTAAGTACGTAGAGGCAAAAGAACTGTATAAGAGAGCAATCAATATTATGATAGAGACTGCTGACAGAGAAGGAGAAGCAGACGCTTATAGAATGCTGGGAATTGTGTTTAAAAAGCTTTGTACATATGGGAAAGCTCAAGAATACTTTGAAAAAGCAATTACGATCAGAATAGAAATTGGTGACAGACAAGGGGAAGCAACAGAGTACGGATATCTAGGAACTGTGTATAAATGTCCTGGTGAATATGCAAAAGCTCAAGAATGCCACGAGAAAGCACTTGCGATCAGAATGGAAATTGGTGACAGAAAAGGACAAGCAGAAGATTACGGAAACCTGGGAACTGTGTTTATATCTCTTGGTGAATTCTCAAAAGCTCAAGAATACATCGAGAAAGCACTTGCGATCAGAATGGAAATTGGTGACAGAGAAGGGCAAGCAGCAGATTACGGAAATTTAGGAACTGTGTTTCAATTTCTTGGTGAACATGCCAAAGCTAAAGGATACCACGAGAAAGCACTTGCGATCAAAATGGAAATTGGTGACAGAGACGGAAAAGCAACAGATTACGCAAACCTAGGAACTGTGTATTTTTCTCTTGGTGAATATGTGCAAGCTGAAGAATATCTTGAAAAATCACTTTCAATATGTAAATATATTGGAGACCATGAAACAGAGTGGAAATGTCATTATAACCGTTTTTTCGCGAAATTGTACCAAGGAAACGTACAGCAGGGGCGGATCCAGGATTTTTCAAAGGGGGGTGGCTGTTTACCAATATTTTTGTTTACTATATTGTTCAAGCCCCAGTTTTTTTTTTTTCAAGCTTTTAGGCAATTTTTTGAAAGTGGGAGTGCAAATTATTTTGGGTCTGAGGCCCATATTTCATGGCTCCCTGCCCCTAGAGGGGTCTGGGGGCATGCCCCCTCAGAAAATTTTGAAAAAGTCAAGCCTTTTAGACGTTATTTCTGCGATTTTGAGCAGCTTTATACAGCTGTCAAATAAGTTACTAAACCACTGAAACCATATTTTTTTCCCTCAACTTAGTTATATTCCAGAGAAAAAATCTAGTTCTCAGTTATGAAATGAACAGTGATTGAAATTTAAAGTTGACAGGCTACGAACATACAGGAAAGAACAGATCTGCGATTTTTTTTTGCTCATCCATGTGCGTGGAAATTTTTAACCCCTGGCAAAATGGCCAGGGGCCACTTTTGGCGACTTTGTTTGCTTGTGAAATCGCTTCAATGCGAAAAAACGGTAAGAAAACTCGCTAAAAAAGATGTAAATGAAGAAAAAAATTATTCCAGCAAGGCTAAAACAACCCTTGAAAGCTAAAGCTAAAAAAAATCTAAAGCAAAAAGAAATCTAATGTTTTGTTACATTAAGCCAGAAGTTCGTAAAACAGGCTGACGAAAATCTCCTATTTTGGAAAAATGGCCTTTCTTAACTTTGAACGTTCGCCTGACTATGAAAGGTGGATGGACCTTGTCCTTATTTCTATTTCAATATGTTTATTTTCCTTTTTCTGGTGGATCAAGGGGGGTGGCTAGCCACCCAATCCACCCCCCTGGATCCGCCCCTGTACAGGAATCGTTAAACTATCTGTTTCAGTGTATCAGAAAAAGGGAAGAGTTGCGAGCTTATCTTGAAGACAACGATCTGTTTAAGATATCATTTTCAGACGTTCACCATTTTTTCTACCAGAGACTCAGGGATTCCTTATGTGCTCTTGGAAAGCCTTACGATGCTTTGTACGTTGAAGAAATGGGACGGGCTAGAGCGCTAGCAGACTTGATGGCAGCTCAGTACTCTCTTGAAAGCAAGAAAATTGCAATTTATCCGTATTTATGGATTGAAAACATTATGAAAAAAGAAATGAACTGCTCTTATCTGTACATTACATATAATTATCAGGATGTACTTGTTTGGGTTCTCAAAGCAAACGGCGGCATATTTTTCCGAAGAATAGAGGTTAATGAAGAGATTGTTGGTGCCGGATTAGTTCCATGCTTGGATGATTTTTTTGATAAAAGTTTCCGCAGCTTTGGTGTTTTACCCGAGGATAATTGCGAAGACCGAACTTTGAATCATAATGAACCAAAACTGGAGTCATCTCAAGGAGAGGGAGTCGCAGCTTTGCGCTTAGTTGAGGACAACGGCGCGGAAAGTCAAAATCTCGAATCCAGCCTTTCTTTGTGTTACCGAATGGTCATACGTCCTGTGACTGACTTAATTAAGGGGCCTGAAATTTATCGTCCCGGATCGCTTCTTGAACCAAGTTCCATTTGCAGCGTTAAGTGACGAAGGCGGCAAGTATTTATCAGAAACACTTAAAATCCGCATTATTCCTTCTTTGTCGACTCTCAAGCTCATCCAGGACAGTCCAGCAGACTATCACAGTCAAACTGGTGCACTGATAGTGGGTGATCCTCAAGTTGGCTTGGTGCATTACAAGGGACGTCTTGAAAATTTCAAGCCATTGCCTTGTGCAAGAAAGGAAGCAAAAATGGTTGGACGACTGTTGGGAGTTCAGTCTTTATTAGGAGAACGCGCAACAAAGCGGGCAGTACTCGAAGTGATAAATTCAGTGAGTTTGATACACATTGCTGCACATGGTAATGCAGAAAGAGGTGAGATTGCCCTTGCACCAACTGTACGGGTTGCTACTAGGGTTCCTCTAGAGGACGACTACCTTTTGACGATGTCTGACATTTCGCGAGTTCAACTACGAGCGAAACTGGTGGTACTTAGCTGCTGTCATAGTGGTCGTGGACAGATTAGAGCCAAGGGAGTTGTTGGAATCGCACGGGCGTTCCTAGGATCCGGTGCACGGTCGGTACTTGTGGCATTGTGGGCCCTTGGGGACAGTGCAACTGAGCAGCTCATGAATCGTTTCTACGAGCACCTTGCTCTTGGAGAAAGTGCCAGTGAATCTCTTCACGAGGCCATGAAGTGGATGAGAGGTAACGGCTTTCCTAAGGTTGAAGACTGGGCACCGTTTGTGCTGATTGGAGATAACGTGACATTTGATTTTGGAAAAGAAAGTAAGTGGTTTTGATGCTGTATTTCTATTTACGGTTCACCAAATACGAGTAAAATCAAAATTATAAATAAAGTCTACCTTATTAGTCGCGGAGAGATCAGATTATGAAAATTCGGTTGAGTCTGGGTTAATTTCGTTCGCAAAGCAAAGCTGCCGAGATTGATGAGATGCGGCTGGTTTCGCAGCATGGCGGCTGTATTCGCAGTCTACCGATCAGATAACAGTGTTAGCTTTAGCTATATATGTTTGACTCAGTTTGAGAATATCGTGAAATGTTCTTTTAGTCTCTCCCTCTAATAAGGTTTCATCTGAAATTTTGAAGACAAAATGAATAAAGAGACAAGATAACTGCACACTTTTTAAGTTATTTATCCACCTCATTTACCTAATATTGTTGCTACAGTATTTTGTTAAAGTGCGCAAGCAAAGAGCACCAATACATGAAAAGGTCCACTTTATTTGTTTTAAAAGTATCGAATCATATATGACTCATATATGGTTTAAAATAAGCCCCCTCTCTTTTGTTATCCCTTATAAGATTTAAGAAAGAAATAGGCCTTATCAAGAGTTAGGCGGACAACTGACTTGCGGTTTTCTATCTATAACGATTACCTTTTTTTACAACGGTCAGTATTTTTTCTATTCCATGGTGCGCTGATTATGCACTTTACTCTGCATGTACTAAAATCCGAAGTGAATGAAACGAAACGAAACCACCAGAACGAGCGAAACCCATTTATAATATCATTATTGAGAAATTACCATAAATAGCCTAACCTTAGCGTCATTCCGGCTAACCGGAGTGCTATTCAGGCTAACTGGTGTGTAAGGGTTTCGTTTAGTTTCCGGCTTTGGTACATGCCATGAAAACTGACTTGTAACTGTGTTACAACCAACAGCTGTTGTAGAGAGGTTCAACTGTACTTACCATTTCTTTACCCCTTTTTTGGTGTTTTAGAAAGAAAAACTGACGAAGGAGAACCCGAAGGAGAACTCGAGCTACGCAAAAAGTAAGCAAGGACCCCAGGGACGCCTTCCAAGTGTAAAATAGTAGATAATAGTAGACTTCATTAGTTTCCGAAATGTCTATTGTCTGAGAAAGGCATCGTGTACATATGACTAGAGTACCTGGGAAATGAGTATAAATAATGAAATTAGGACGACAGTTTTTTTTTAGCCAACTGAGAAATGATCCAATTGTACTTCACTGGCGTTACAATTCTCTAAGAATTTTCTGCAGTCATTTCCCAACAAAACGTCCAGTCCTAAATAGAGTCCACCGCTCGCGGCTAGAAACTTAGTTTTGGAAAAAACGTTTTGAATTAATTTCTACATTCATCGATTTGTTGGATAGTCTTTTGTTACTCCAGGGCACGTGAATTATTTAAATGTCACGCAATTCAAGCGTTTCTCTGTTCAGCATTTTCACTTTAAATGGGCATCGCTATGTAATAATTGTGCGTTTGAAATGTATCACGTGATACATTTTGACCAATCAGAGCAATAGAAAAATATTGGTGGATTATAACTAGTGATATACCTGCAGGCATATAATTTTGAATTTCAGTCTTCTTGTTGGCTTCATAGATAATAAGTCTGTAGTTTTTAGTGTGTAGACGCTATATATTCGAAAGGCGCCTTTTTGAGTCAAAAGTTATAGTGATATTAGAAAGTGTCTCAATAGTAAAAAAGTCGGATAGGATTTTTTTAAAAGTCATATAGTAGCCTAAGAAATAGTCTGTTGTTTTGGTAGAGTTCGTTCTGTGCAATCTCCGCCTTCAATGTTTGCGTGAGCCTAACACGAAGAAATGTTTACAAGCCACAATAAAAATTCCGGGGCAAACTTACCTTATTCTTCATTACTAACACCAGATATCTTTACAAAACATTAATAATGTTATTCAATGTTATTCCTGAACGAAACGACCCGTAATGGCGGACAAAAAATGTACGCTTTCACCGAAATGCAACTTATCAATGGATTTAAACCAAAAATGGAAACAAACCCCGAGACCGCGCAGTACGGACTGGAAATAAACTTTAATCACACGGAAAATGGCCGAACGATGGAGGTTTCGATACACTGACAGTCGAAAGAGGCCTAAATATACAAGGGAAATTTATCAGTTAAAATGTTTATCGGTAAAAATGTTTAATCGTCGGATGTCTTACTCATTACGGACAACGTACTGTGAAAGTTTAAACAAAAGAGAAAGGAACTCAGGTGGATTACAAAGTAAAATATAAAGTCTTTTTGCAATGTAGAGATTACTTGGAAACCTGTTCAAATTATAATCACAATGATGTACATTTGAGCCAACCTTAGGTTTCGGTTAGATGCTAAGTATCTTTATTGGTAGAAATTGTGTTAATACCAATTAAGGGTAGTTCTCGCTGATCAAACTGAATCATTTTCTTTTGAGTTCAGTTTATGTTTGATATATCAGCTAGCTAGGCTGAGTACAATTTACACTAGCTTTGTTGTTAGCGCATATGTAAGCAAGACTGAAGAATAAACAAAATGAGACCAAGTTCAAGTGTTCCGTTTCTAGTTGTTGCAGATCCAGTATTGCATTGCGCATCTTTACTGCGCAGAATGTTGCGCGTAATATTTAAAGCGCGCGCACATAAACAAAATGGTGGCTCTTTTCTGTGCAGCTTAGCCCGCGAGAAAAACGAGTATGGTGATCCATTAATTTTTTCTCACATTGTGGGTGTAGCGATCAAGTTCTTTCTGTAAAACAAAAAAGAGATAAATTTCTATGTTTAAAAAATAAATCATTACTGGAAATGTGTACTTTGCTAGTGTTCGCAAAGAAAATTATAAAGGAGTTTAAAAGTGGTATAAACAAGGTCTTCCTGCTCTTAAACGAATATCAGGTCCCCACTTATTTCAAAATTTTTAGTCCCCTTAATTAAGGTAATCAACCAGTAGGCCAAGTTTGGTTGAAAATCTATGTTCAGTTCTATTTCGGGGCAATGACCTTAAGCACGTGGCAAGTTCCTTTTGTGCAACCGAGCGTGTGCTAAGCTCATTCTCCCTTCTCAACCCCTTCCCCTCCCAGTCATAGTTCATTTTCCTAGAGAAAAGCGCAGTGAGTTTCCCGCCGAAGGTCCATTGAAGAACGACTTCTAACTTTAATACTCCCGTCAAACCCGTTGTCACTGTACTAGTCAAGGTTAGTTTTTCTGCTAACTGCTGTGATTAGCGCGAAAGATACTTACTTTTCCAACTTAACAATAACACCACGAACTCAATATTGAACTGCAATAGATCATTATGTTAGGCATTTGTTTTGTTATTGACCTGCTCGGCTGTCGTCATAGTGCCTAAGAAATTCCTTATTGACCAAGCATGAGTTCCAAATGACGGCATATTGACCGAGTTCATATTTTATTCATGTGGACCAATCCCCAATTCCCTCTATGAGACACGCCTACAGGGAATCATGGTAGCGGTTATCAACAAAACATCTACCGTGATTCCTTGCAGGCGTGTCTCATCGAGGGAATAAAAAAAATTATGTCATTGCCTTGATATTTATACTGAACAACCTCGTTCATCGCTTATGGCCAGCTCGCGCGGTAAACAGTCGTATCGTCAGAAATAAAATACGAGCGACTCTTAAAAATAAAACAAAACAAAAATGGGAATGCCGACTCTGCGGTTATACAACATACCGAAACCACTGGTCACGACATACATACACCCTAATTATGCGAGTATTTTGGAAAAAGGCTTGAATAACAGGGATCGGTTATTTCTGGAGACAGAAACTGGACAAAAACTCTGTTAATGAAAGAGCGCCATTCCCAAGGGTTTATGCGTCACTGATCGCCTTCTTCGGGGGTATCGAGCAATAACGTCTTAGCTTGCATATTTGCACTGTTACTCTTGCAGAGTCATTTCTCTAAGAGACGGACCATTATTTTCTTGGAGGGGGGGGGGGGGATGAACAATTTTCCTCTGTAAACTTTTTTTTTTAGTTTATGCACCTCTGCAAACATTTTTTTTCGAATTTCTTACTATTTCTTGTTATACATATCGTGTTTGCAAACAATTAATTTTGTCTTTCCAGGCCCTGCAAACATTTTTTTTCAATATTTTTCATCCCCCCCCCCACTCCAAAAAGATAATGGTCCGTCCCTAAAGAAAACCGCAGAAGGCAGTCGAAAATTCAGTTGATTTTATTTTAACGATTTAGTTCTGTTTTAAACGTTTTTAAAATAGTTATGCACGCAGATCGCTCCAGCAGTTTAACGAGAAAACAAGACAAATAAAAGTAGTAATAATAGTAATAAGAGAATATTTTTTTTAAATTCCCTCTATGAGACACGCCTACACGGGATCATGGTAATTGTATTCAACAGAATATGTTCTAGACTTGGTCATGCTCAATACAACTACCCTGCAGGCATTTGAGCGTATTAGACTGCTTTGCAGGCGTGTCTCATTGAGGGAAATCGGAAACAATTACGCCAATGGCTTGATATTTCAAGTTAAGACTGAATAACCTTGTTATGTGGCGACTGAGCGCAGGGGCGGATCCAGGGGGGTGGATTGGGTGGCTAGCCACCCCCCTTGATCCACCAGAAAAATGAAAATAAACACATTAAAAAAGAAAATAAGGACAATGACACTGGGTAACTTAATTGAAAGATAATCACTCATTAATTGAAAGATGTTTAAAGCTGCTCAGAATCGCAGAAATCATGTCTAAGAGGCTTTAACTTTTCAATATTTTCTGAGGGGGCATGCCCCCAGCCCCCCCTAGTGGGAAGGAACCTACGGCCCCATGAAATACGGGTGTTAGGCCCAAAATAATTTGGACTCTCACTTTCAAAATCCTGTCTAAAAGCCTGATATCCCCTCCCTCCCCCCCCCGATAAAAAACTTGAGACTTAAACAAGATAGTAAACAAAAATATTGGTAAACAGCCACCCCCCTTTGAAAAATCCTGGATCCGCCCCTGGAGCGTATTGGACTGTGTAGTATTCACATTTAGAAGAGAACCAAGAGAAGAGAACCATTGTCCCGTTCGTGCAAACGGGACAATGGACAAGATTTAATCGGACGGAGAAGAATGGACGAATTCGAAGGTTTTAATACACTCACTGGTGAAGTAGATCCTAAAATACAGGAAAACTATATCAGTAAAAATTATCAAGGGAAAAGCTGTGGGAACGAAGATGTCTATATTCATATTAGGTGAAGAACGGCGTAGTGGACTTGAGCAAGGTGAACAAAGAGTGCTACTCTCGTTCAGCCTCAAGTGCCCGCTAAATGTGCTTCATTCGACATCTTATTGTATTTAATTGGCCAGGGGATAAAATAGCACTGATGTAATGCTTTTTTACGTATATTAATTTCAGACACGGCTTTTGAGAATTAAACCATTGACTTTTCAAGCGCCTTGAACTGACTTGTTCTCAGCTTGCGCTAGTCGTTGTCTTCCCGATGTACAGACATGCAAACGATTCGTGCTTGTACCCAACACAACACGTTTATTCTCAACTGTAAGTCGAAAAAGATAAATCAACTACTGTGGCAAATTTGGAAAAAGCTGACGTCTTGAGTGTTAAGAGCTCTGACGAAGACCGACGCTCGAAACGTCACCGAGCTTTCTCAAATCCGCTATGGCGGTTAATTTACCTCGAGTCAACCTACAGTTTTGTCAACTAAGTGTTTTACTTGCCCGCGGACGCAGCAAAACAGATTCTTTAACCTGTTCCAGGCATTTGGTCAGCTGAGGAGAAGCACGAAAAACGACGAGCTAAACATTTGGGGAGGGGTGTGGTGGAGAAGGCGAGAGATCCCGTGTTCTCTCTCCTCAAACCCCTCGCCAGTTCTTTCACTCGTTCTTCGCACTTATTCCGTTTTTCGTGCTGCTCCCCAACAAATTGAAAGCCTAGAACAGACTAGAGATGGGTAAAAAATTGCCTTGTTTGCACGGTTAGCTGAGCTAACCAGCTTTAAAGGTTAACCACTTACAACTACATCAGTATACATACCTCTTATCCATCTCGTTTGAAGTCCAAAGCGCACGGCAGTACTGCAGAATACGGCTCGTAAAACGTCAACTAGAAAACCAAAATAATATTGGAATCGCTTGATATTTCTTAACAAACATCTGATACTCTCAAGAAGTTTGAAAGAACCTTTCAGTGGATATTCTGTGAAAATTTCGCTGTTGTCTGTTAACAGACTCATATTGTGACAAGAAGGCTCGGCTACCAAACCAAGCCTGGTTTCCAAGCTCCCCAAGAAAGTGATACCCCAAATTACCGTACCCAAATTCGCAAGTAGCCAATCAGAAGCGCGATCTACTGTCCTGATATCCTACGATATCAAGGCACTGACCTGATATGCCACCATATCACGGTCACTTTGAAGTAAAGTAGTGTTACCGAGCGATGAATTGAAAAGAGGTTTGACCAATAAAACAGAACCTCGTAATTTAATTTAGCTGGTGTTAAGCGATAGTAAAAGGAGTAAAACTTTCCCGCCAAAACTAAACTTGAGCGCGCTCGCCAATTGCGCGATGTTTGCCAACGAGTACTGAAACATTCAGACTAAAACTTTAACAATGGAGTTGGAATTTCCACATTTTCGCTAAAGTTTGATCTTGAAAATTTAGAGAATGAAACTCCAAACAAACGAGTGGAATAAAAGGCAGAAGAGGAACTTGATAAAAGTGTTGAAGACCAAAAAGGTATCAACACAAGCAGTTCAACACAATTTGCACTATGTACCTGGCAAGCATGGCTTCAACAGAGCGTTAAATATAACCGGATTTTTGGCTGAATTCGGGTACGGTAAATACCTAATCGTACCTTTTTGGTACGCTTCGGCTGCATATAAGGCTCGTTTGGTCTCGCCATGGGTATTTTGGCTCGACTGCGTCTCGCCAAAATACGAACCATGGCTCGACCAAACTCGCCTAATATGCCGCCGAAGCGTATCAAAAAGGTACGATTAGGTATAAAAATTTTGCTTCCCGCAATAGCACATTTGCACGATGTCGTCATTTGACTACAAATACCAGAATTCATTTCGCTTTTCCTTTATCATTTAAATTTTGAATCCACAGTGGGGTTTGAAAAACAATTGCTCTAATTAGAATGACAAAAAGACAAAGTGAAGGATTCTAGTAGTTGTAGTCAAATGACGCCATCATGGAAATCGCCTATTCCGGGAAACCCCCGAGTGTTTTCAAGTTTCACTTTCTAGACCGAACTGTACTTCGCATTCGCCTTGGTAAGTAGAACGTCGTATACTGTTTATTTTATTTTGTCCATTAAATACTTGTAATATATATTTCAATATCGACGTTATAAAGAAAAAGTCAGACGACAAAATAACTGCAAAAAGCCATCAAATATCGAGCCATAAAGCCATCAAAGCCTAAAGATCCAGAGCCGTTTGTTTCGGTAACCATGCAAAGGGCGGAAGAAGAAACTTGATCAAATCGTGCAAAGCACGTTATAATATGACACAGAAAGAACGTTCACAGCCTCCTGATCCCCTGTCTTGGTTTTGGAATGAAAATTTACAATAAACCAAACAAGAACAGACCTTATTAAGTTGCTCCATTTCGGCTTCGCAATATTTCGATCTAGATCAGTACAAACTGAAAAGCGAACCCTTTATTTATTTACTAGAAATATCAGTGGAAATTATTTTCAAAGCTGTAGGACTTACAAAATAATTTGTAAGATACAGTATGTACTTAGAAAACGGTCATAACACCGGTCAGCGAATAGTTTCCTTTTTTTGTCAAGGAGTTTCAACTTCGGTGCCCACTGAATTTGCATTTGTGTTCCTGAAATTGCAGATAGAATTTGCAGATAGATCACATTCTGCTTTATTTCGTTTTCGGTTTCGTGTTGATCAGTACTGACCAGTGCCCTTGGGTCGAGAAAACCGTGGAAAACTGCGAGTCTTACTTCAAACTGTAGATTTTGGAGGTGAAACCCTTTAAATAGGGGATTTTAAATATTTAAATACCCCTGAAAAAGATTTGCATCACTTGCGTGACTAAGTTTAGTTGAAAGTTAAACACGCGACGAAACCTGCAGAGAAAGTTACGCAAATAAACGCTCCAGTAGTAAACTGTTTTGAGTTATCAGGCCGTAGAACGAGCTAAAATGTTTCTGTCTTCGTTAACATTTTGCAGCCGAGATTCTTTTTGTTGATGCATTTCAAGTTTGGTTTCACTCTGAATACAAAGCAAGACTGGTGAGTGCAATTCTGTTATTAAATTCTTGAATTTAATATGAATTATTAAAAATGCTAGACGTTTCTCGGAAATTTTTATGAATATAAAGCACTGATCTGAATACTGAATATTATTACTTGGAAGTACACAAGTTTGAGGATGTAGTCACAAAGATTATTCTACGGTGAAAATGCATATTTTACTTAATTCTAAGACGAACGATTGTATACTAAAGTGTATTTGGTGTAGTGCTCGACACAAGCCCATACAGTTCCGGAAAGCAATTTGTTTTCCTGGATCAAAAACTTAATAGACCTTTTAAGCTTCGGTTGTTTTTTGTCCCATTTCAGACCACGCGATGTTACCCTTGAAAATAATTAATTTCAACATGAAACAAACTCACGTGGAAATGAATGAATAATGTCCAGATAGACAAAAGAATAAATCTCCAAAGAGTACCACATGATCTGAAATGCAATTTATATACGTAGCTAAAAAGCCCTATTGTCGGAGTCGCGAACAGAAGCGGAAGAACAAGCCAATCACAATGCTAGTTTTCGCGCCCTCCGAGTGCTTCTGGGAAACCCCTGAGTGTTTTCAGTTTCATTTCATTTTCTAAACCGATCAGTTCTTCGCATTCGCCTTGGTAAGTAGAACGTCGTATACTGCTTTCTATCTTATCCAGCTAATACATGTAAAATATATTTCGATATCGATGTTATAAACAAAACGTGAAGCGGCAAAAAATCTCAAAAAGCTATCATCTGCCTTAAGATCGAGAGCTGTTTGTTTCGGTCACGATGTAAAGGCGGCAGAAGAAAATTGATCAAATAGTGCAAAGCACGTTATGAAATGACAAGGAAAGAACGTTCACAGCCTCCCGATCTCCTGTCTTGTTGTAGGAATGATAAATTACAATAGACCAAACAGTCATTCTTAAGTTGCTTCATTTATCTTCGCAACATTTCGATCTAGATCAGTATTAACTGAAATGCGAACTTGTTTATTTATCAACTAGGAACATCAGTGGAAATTATTTTCAAAGCTGTAGGACTCACATGTTTGTAGGTCACAGAATGTTACAGCGTATAGCTTTCGTAAAGCCTATTATAAGGAGTTTTAACTTCGTTGCCTACTGAATTTGCTATTTCAGATAAAGCACATTCTCCTTAATTTCGTTTTCAGTTTCATTTTGATCAGTACTGGACAGTACTCTCGGGTCGGGAAAACCGTGGAACACGGTAAGTCCTACTTTAAACTGTATATTTTGGAGCTGAAAACCTTTAAATAGGCGATTTTAAATATTTTAATATCTATTGGAAAAGATTTGCACACTTGCGTGACTAATTTTTGCTTGCTGGAAGTTAAGCACGCGACACCTGCAGAGAAAGTCACGCAAATAAACGCTCCAGTACTAAACTGTGTTGAAACTTGAATTGCATTAGCAGAAAGAAAGTCTGCTGCAAAATGTTAAAAACCTAAACGTGCTAAAATGTTTCTGTCCTCGTTAACATTTTGCAGCAGATTTTCTTTCTGCTAATGCATTTCAAGTTTGGTTTCATTCTGAATACACAGCAGGATTGAGGAGTCTTCAATTTAATATTGAACTATGAAATGAATTATTAAAAATGCTACACATTTGTCGGAAATTTTATGCCTACAAAGCACTGATCTAAATACTGAATATTACTTGGAAGTACACGAGGATTGATGATATAGTCACAAAGATTATTCTGTGGTGAAAATGCGTATTGTACTTAAGACTAAGATGAACGATTGTATACAAAAGTGTATTTGGTGTAGTGCTCGACAGTAGTCCATGTTGAATGAAGAATACAGTTCCTGAAAGCAGTTTGTTAGGAATAAAATACAGTTGTTGGTATCGAGTGGTTTATTTGTTGACATGGACATTGGCCTCCACTCTTAATTGTTCTACTTTCGAACTACGATTTTCACCGTGGTATGTGCACCTCCAATTAAATGTCGCCTCAATCTTAACAGTTTACAATTTATAGTTGTCCGTGACATTTACACAACACAAAGCAGTAATTTATCTTGAGCAAAACCGAAAATTTGTATCGTAAGCTGTCTGGTTAGGTATAACCCCGTAAATCCGATCGCAATGCAACCTACGTTATACAGTGTATAATGAACACAAATAGTACATTCACGGTCTGTCGTGTAGTCTTTATTCAAGAATGAAAGATACAACAGATTATTTATCTTCGCAACACTTCGGTCCCTATGAAGCTGAAATGCGAACTCGTTTAATATTTTTTTAAAAATAATAATCTAAACTTATTAAAGCAACTTTTGTGGAAATTATTTTCAAAGCTATATGACTCCCCCGGCCTGTCTATATGTTACAGTGTATACTCAGCAAAGGGTTGGATTTCACTTCAGCGGCTTCTTTTCTTTACGTATTTTTCATGGATACTCAGCTTCGTTACATCTACTCAACTTGCATTTGCGTTCCTTCTTTTGTAAAGCCCCACCTGGTTTATTTCGTTTTCGATTTCATTCTGGTCAGAATTGACCACTACTGCTGGTCGGAAAAAACGTGAAACACGAGCACGGTAAGTCTTCAAACTGTAGCTTTTGGAGACAAATACCTATGGGAGGGAGGGCGGGGCGTGACATTTGAACTGTAGTCGTGGTGTTTTACCGTCGAAAGACCTAGAACTGTCGTGCACGTTGAAGGGAACGGTTAATATTGCACCGCTACACTAATGGGAGAGCCATGACTGGATAATTGGCATTTCCACGGGACTTATGACTTGCATGCATAATAAAGAACTTTGCAAATGACTTTGAATAATCGGAAAATTCTGTACCATTTGTTTTTGTCTCCCTTTTCCAGTCTCCTAGCCAACAACGGAAAAGCAATAACCGGAACCTAAATTAGTTTCAGTCAGCCCAAACAGCGATTTCATTAGCCTGAATAGGAAGGAAGGAAGGAAGGAAACTTTATTTAACCAGGGTGGCCCATTCAGCAACGAGGCTGGTATCCATTGAGGCCCTGAGACAATAAAATTTGTATAAAATAAAAACGTTAAAAATAAAAATGAAAAATTGAACAAATGTTTGTAAAAACTTTAAAAAGCATTAAAATTAAATCAAACGAAAACAAGACTTAAAAAATATCATTTACAAATAAAAATGCCTAATTATCATTTTTTTAAAATCATTTAAGGACGGGACACTTTTATCATAGGCGGGTAATGAATTGTAGACTTGACAGTGGTAAACTTTAAAACTTGATAGTGGTAAACTGTCAATATTGATTTGGGTTACATAATATGCTTAAAAAAAATACTGCCTTTTAGTTACACCGTTATGCGTTTTGCTAGCAACCCAGGCACGCGTCCCGCTAGACCATCGGTCGGGAAACGCGTTTCTCGACGGCTGGTTTAGGAGAACGCGGAGTCTGGGAACGAAAATGCTAGCAATCGTGTTGAAATACTGAGTATCCTCTAACAAATCTTTAATTTGATGGTTTTTAACTTTGATTTTTTCACCTTGATTTTTATGTTCTCTGCAAAAATGTTTGAGATTACAGTCAATCATTTTAAGAATAAGATTGGGTCAGTTGATTATGAACAATAAAGTCAAATTTAAAAACGCAGCGCACACGTGTTTGTAGAGCAGATATCTTTTGTCCCTGACTTCCAAAATTCATGTTCGTCGTAATAATAATAATAATAATAATAATAATAATAATAATAATAATAATAATAATAATAATAATAAAAATAAGAATAGATAATAATAATAATAATAAGAATAAGAATAAGAATAATAATATGATAATGATAATGATAATGATAATGATAATGATAATAATAATAATAATAATAATAATAATAATAATAATATAATATTGTAATTGCTTACTTATGGACGGGGAAGGAAAGCAGGAGTAAAAGCAGGTTCCTACTTCCTTCTGTAGGGACGATAGGGAAAAGGCAGGGTTTCGAAATATTTGGAAGTGACTTTCCATTTCTTAACGTCGATTTCTTTCTATGATATATATAGATTACTTCATAGAAAGTGCGCCGTACGGATTTATATTCACGAGTTGCAAAACTTTGGAAAACGAACAAGTGCGCATAGCGAACGAGTGAGTTTTCCAAAGTTTTGCAACGAGTGGATAAAAATCCGTACAAAGCACTTTCTATGCTGTAATTTGTTTATTATATATATAACGAGAATTCAACCATTGAACAATTTACGCCGATTTTTCCAGTTTATAATTATAACCTTTGACATACAACAGTTACGGCGCGAGAAAACAAAGCTGCAAATGCACACACGATCCCAAAAGTACCTGAATATTCTTAGAAAGTCCGCGGATGTGTTGTAAGTTCCGATGAAAGTCTTGTCTTCGCTTTCACTTATCGACACTTCGCCTTCGCCTGTCTTCACATCGCCTTTGAAGAATGATTTTGGAGAGCCATGATTTTTATCACTGCTGTATTCTTTAGGTTTTGCTTAGCGTGTTTCTGTTGGCTTGCCTTTCCATAAGTTCTTAAAAGGCAAAGTTTTGTAAAGGAACAGAACGTGTAGCCATGTTTTCAAAACATAAATTGCCGTCGAGAGCAAACTTGCCGCTCGCTTTCTCAACCTCGTTGGAAACCCTTTGAATTCTTGCGCTGTGATTGGTTGAGTCGTACTACTCTAGATGCTGATTGGTTAAATTTTTCACATGTGAAGAAAGCTATACGCGAAGCTGATTGGACGTATCGCTTTTTTCACATGTGAAATATAGCAAATATAGAATTTTATTTGCAAGGTTTATTGCTCAAAATTCTCGCTATATATATATAATAAAAAAGCATTACTTCTACATTACACCTCCATTCTGTTTCTTTCAATGTTTGTTCAATTTTCTTTCTTATTTGTCACAGGGCTAACTCAGCAGGACGTCATGGTCAACTTAGAAAACGTTTTCAAGTCATTCTTCATTGCCATAGGCCTAGTTATCGCAAGGTTTCTTCTCAACACAGGTCGCTGTCTAAAAGCCATTGAGTTGTGCAAGGAATGTTTGATTCTGTTGACTGATGTTAAAGAAATAGAAGAACAGTATGTCAAACTATTTAACGCGAGAGTCTATAAAACAATGTTCGATGCATACTGTCTTATCGGTGATTACACAAACGCAACAAAATACGGCAGGAAACTTCTTGTGGTTTTTCGCGATTCGGGTGAACGAGCCAAAGAAGGTCACTTTACCCTTGCTCTAGCAAATATATATAAGCAACAGTGTAAGTATGTAGAGGCAAAAGAACTGTATGAGAGATCAATCAATATAATGAAAGGAACTTGTGATAGAAAAGGAGAAGCAACAGCTTATGGACAATGTGGAACTATGTCTTATTATCTTGGTGAATACGCCAAAGCTCAAGAATACATCGAGAAAGCACTTGCGATCAGAATGGAAATTGGTGACAGAAAAGGACAAGCAGCAGATTACGGAAACCTAGGAAGTGTGTTTCATTCTCTTGGTGAATATGCCAAAGCTCAAGAATACATCGAGAAAGCACTTGCGATCAGAATGGAAATTGGTGACAGAAAAGGACAAGCAGCAGATTACGAAAACCTAGGAAGTGTGTTTCATTCTCTTGGTGAATATGCAAAAGCCCAAGAATACATCAAGAAAGCACTTGCGATCAGAATGGAAATTGGTGACAGAAAAGGACAAGCAGCAGATTACGAAAACCTAGGAAGTGTGTTTCATTCTCTTGGTGAATATGCAAAAGCCCAAGAATACATCAAGAAAGCACTTGCGATCAGAATGGAAATTGGTGACAGAAAAGGACAAGCAGCAGATTACGGAAACCTAGGAAGTGTGTTTAATTCTGTTTATCCAAAGCCAAGACTACATGAAAAGCACTTGCGATAGAATGGAAATTGGTGACAGAAAAGGACAAGCAACAGATTACGGAAACCTAGGAACTGTGTTTCATTCTCTTGGTGAATATGCAAAAGCTCAAGAATACATCGAGAAAGCACTTGCGATCAGAATGGAAATTGGTGACAGAAAAGGACAAGCAGCAGATTACGGAAACCTAGGAAGTGTGTTTAATTCTCTTGGTGAATATGCAAAAGCTCAAGAATACATCGAAAAAGCACTTGCGATCAGAATGGAAATTGGTGACAGAAAAGGACAAGCAGCAGATTACGGAAACCTAGGAACTGTGTTTCATTCTCTTGGTGAATATGCAAAAGCTCAGGAATACATCGAGAAAGCACTTGCGATAAGAATGGAAATTGGTGACAGAGAAGGACAAGCAGCAGATTACGGAAACCTAGGAACTCTGTTTATTCTCTTGGTGAATATGCCAAAGCTCAAGAATACATCGAGAAGGCACTTGCGATCAGAATGGAAATTGGTGACAGAAGAGAGAGATTACGGAAACCTAGGAATGTGTTTAATTACTTGGTGAAAGCGCCAAGAAGAGAAAGCCGGATAGAATGAAATTGGTGACAGGAAAGGACAAGCAGCAGATTACGGAAACCTAGGAAGTGTGTTTCATATCTCTTGGTGAATATGCAAAAGCTCAAGAATACATCAAGAAAGCACTTGCGATCAGAATGGAAATTGGTGACAGAAAAGGACAAGCAGCAGATTACGGAAACCTAGGAACTGTGTTTCATTCTCTTGGTGAATATGCAAAAGCTCAAGAATACATCAAGAAAGCACTTGCGATCAGAATGGAAATTGGTGACAGAAAAGGACAAGCAGCAGATTACGGAAACCTAGGAACTGTGTTTCATTCTCTTGGTGAATATGCCAAAGCTCAAGAATACATCGAGAAAGCACTTGCGATCAGAATGGAAATTGGTGACAGAAAAGGACAAGCAGCAGATTACGGAAACCTAGGAAGTGTGTTTTTCTTGTGAAAGCCAAAGCCCAAGATAATGAAAAAGCACTCGACAGATAAATGAAAAAAGGACAGCAGCGAACGGAAACTAGGAAGTATGTTTCATTCTCTTGGTGAATATGCAAAAGCCCAAGAATACATCGAGAAAGCACTTGCGATCAGAATGGAAATTGGTGACAGAGAAGGACAAGCAGCAGATTACGGAAACCTAGGAACTCTGTTTATATCTCTTGGTGAATATGCCAAAGCTCAAGAATACATCGAGAAAGCACTTGCGATCAGAATGGAAATTGGTGACAGAAAAGGACAAGCAGCAGATTACGGAAACCTAGGAAGTGTGTTTATTTCTCTTGGTGAATATGCCAAAGCCCAAGAATACCATGAGAAAGCACTTTCGATCAGAATGGAAATTGGTGACAGAAAAGGACAAGCAGCAGATTACGGAAACCTAGGAAGTGTGTTTAATTCTCTTGGTGAATATGCAAAAGCTCAAGAATACATCAAGAAAGCACTTGCGATCAGAATGGAAATTGGTGACAGAGAAGGACAAGCAGCAGATTACGGAAACCTAGGAACTGTGTTTATATCTCTTGGTGAATATGCCAAAGCCCAAGAATACCATGAGAAAGCACTTGCGATCAGAATGGAAATTGGTGACAGAAAAGGACAAGCAGCAGATTACGGAAACCTAGGAAGTGTGTTTAATTCTCTTGGTGAATATGCAAAAGCTCAGGAATACCATCGAGAAAGCACTTGCGATCAGAATGGAAATTGGTGACAGAGAAGGACAAGCAGCAGATTACGGAAACCTAGGAACTGTGTTTATATCTCTTGGTGAATATGCCAAAGCCCAAGAATACCATGAGAAAGCACTTGCGATCAGAATGGAAATTGGTGACAGAAAAGGACAAGCAGCAGATTACGGAAACCTAGGAAGTGTGTTTAATTCTCTTGGTGAATATGCCAAAGCTCAAGAATACCATCGAGAAAGCACTTGCGATCAGAATGGAAATTGGTGACAGAAAAGGACAAGCAGCAGATTACGGAAACCTAGGAACTGTGTTTATATCTCTTGGTGAATATGCCAAAGCCCAAGAATACCATGAGAAAGCACTTGCGATCAGAATGGAAATTGGTGACAGAAAAGGACAAGCAGCAGATTACGGAAACCTAGGAACTGTGTTTATATCTCTTGGTGAATATACAAAAGCTCAAGAATACATCGAGAAAGCACTTGCGATAGAATGGAAATTGGTGACAGAAAAGGACAAGCAGCAGATTACGGAAACCTAGGAAGTGTGTTTATTCTCTTGGTGAATATACCAAAGCTCAAGAATACATAAGAAAGCACTTGCGATCAGATTAGAAATTGGTGACAAAAAGGACAAGCAGCAGATTACGGAAACCTAGGAACTGTGTTTATCTATCTTGGTGAATATGCCAAAGCTCAAGAATACATCGAGAAAGCACTTGCGATCAGAATGGAAATTGGTGACAGAAAAGGACAAGCAGCAGATTACGGAAACCTAGGAACTGTGTTTATATCTCTTGGTGAATATGCCAAAGCTCAAGAATACCTTGAGAAAGCACTTGCGATCAGAATGGAAATTGGTGACAGAAAAGGACAAGCAGCAGATTACGGAAACCTAGGAACTCTGTTTCACAATACTCGGTGAATATGAGAAGGCTAAAGAATATCTTGAAAAGGCACTCTCATTATGTAAGTATATTGGAGACAGTGAGAAAGAGTTGAAGTTTCACTACATCCTTTTTTGCATTGAGCTATCCCAAGGAAAAGTCAAGGAAGCGTTAACCCATCTGCTCCAGAGCAACAGAAAAAGTGAAGAGTTACGAGCTTTGCTTGAAGACAATGATCAGTTTAAGATATCATTCTCCGATGCACTCCTTTTTATTCTCCTACCAACAACTAAGTCATTTCCTTTTGGCTTCTGGGAATCCTAAAGAAGCCCTATGCGTTGAAGAGCTGAGACGGGCTAGAGCCCTAGCAGACTTGATGGCAGCGCAGTATTCGCTTGAAAACAAGCAGATTGCAGCTTCTTCGCATTTATGGATTGAGAACATTATGAAAAAGGAAAGGAACAGCATTTGTCTGTATATTAGTTATCATGATCAAGATGTATTTGTTTGGATTCTCAAAGCAAGTGGGAACATTAATTGTCGAAGAATAAACGTTAATGAAGAGATTGTTGGCACCGGATTAGTTCCAAATTTGGATGATTTTTTGGATAAAAGTTTCCGCAGCTTTGGTGTTTTTTCCGATGAGAATTGTGAAGATCGATCTTTCGATGTCATTGAGAAAAAACTGGAGTCACCCCAAGAAGAAAGCATTACAGCTTTGCGGCTACTTGAGGACGACGACGATGAGTGTCAAAATCCCGTATCCAGCCTTTCTTTGTGTTACCGAATGGTTATCGGTCCTGTGGTTGATTTACTTGAGGAGCCCGAAATCATTATTGTTCCTGACCGCTCCTTGAACCAAGTTCCATTTGCAGCGTTAGGTGATGAAGGCGGCAAGTATTTATCAGAGTCTTTCAGGATCCGCATCGTTCCTTCTTTGTCGACTCTCAAGCTCATCCAGGACAGTCCAGCAGACTATCACAGTCAAACTGGTGCACTTATAGTGGGCGATCCTCAAGTTGGTCTGGTGTTTTACAAGGGACGTCTTGAAAACTTGGGCAAATCATTGCCTTGTGCAAGAAAGGAAGCAGAGATGGTTGGACGACTGCTAGGGGTTGAGCCTCTGTTAGGAGAATGCGCAACAAAGCAGGCTGTCCTTGAGGTGATAAGTGCAGTGAGTTTGATACACATTGCTGCACATGGAAATGCTGAAAGAGGAGAGATTGCCCTTGCGCCAACTGTGCGATTTGCTGGTGGGGCTCCTCAAGAGGACGACTACCTATTGACGATGTCTGACATTTCGAAAGTTGGACTACGAGCGAAGCTGGTAGTACTTAGCTGCTGTCACAGTGGACGTGGACAGATTAGAGCCGAGGGAGTTGTTGGAATCGCTCGGGCGTTCCTAGGATCCGGTGCACGGTCGGTTCTGGTGGCACTGTGGGCGCTAGAAGACAGAGCAACAGAGCAGCTCATGAATTGTTTCTACGAGCACCTCGCTCATGGAGAAAGTGCCAGTGAATCTCTTCACGGGGCTATGAAGTGGATGAGAGGTAACGGCTTTCCTAAGGTTGAAGACTGGGCACCGTTCGTGCTGATTGGGGATAACGTGACGTTTGATTTTGGAAAAGAAAGTAAGTGGTTTTGATGCTGTATTTCTATTTACGGTTCACCAAGTACGAGGTAAATGAAAATTACAAATGACTTCCATCTTATTATTCGGGAGGAGGTCAGATTATGAAAATTCGATTGAGTTTGGGTTAATTTCGATCGCGAAGCAAAGTTGCCGAGTTTGATGAGAGGCGGCTGTAATTCCAGCATAAAAAGTGATTTTAGCTTGGCTGCTGTATCCGAACAGGTAACACTATTTGCTTTAGCTAAACGTTAATTACACAATTTGAGATTATCGTGAAATGGTCTTTTAAGTCCCTCTCTG
>NC_135764.1:20710098-20738099 GCF_052425735.1 Oculina patagonica
CGGCGTTTAGTGTGCTTGTTTTTCATGGCGGATAGATGTTACGCCCCAAGGGAGTGGTTCTTTTGTTATTTTTTCCACGTGGTTGGGCATCGCGAATGTGTCGACTGTGAGAATGTTATGACTAGTGAGGCATGTAATTTTGCCTGTTATTGTCTTAAAGTGTTATTTGATTGATGATTACGCCTGTGAATGTTATGGCCAGCGAGGCTTATAATTTGCCTGTTTTGGTCGTAAAGTGATTCGTTCAGCGAGATGTCTGTTCGATTATTATCATGATTGTGAGAATGTTATGGCCAGTTAGGCATATATTTTGCCTGTTTTGTCATAAAGTGATTCGTTTAGCGAGATGTCTGTTCGATGATTATGATTGTGAGAATGTTATGACCAGTGAGGCAGACAATTTGCCTGTTTTGTCATAAAGTGATTCGTTCAGCGAGATGTCTGATCGATGATTGTGATTGTGAGAATGTTATGGCCAGTGAGGCATATAATTTGCCTGTTTTGTCATAAAATGATTTGTTCAGCAAGAGGTTGATTGATGATTGTGATTGTCAGAATCTTCTGGCCAGTGAGGCATATAACTTGCCTGTATTGTCATAAAATGATTCGTTCAGCGAGATGTCTGATCGATGATTATGATTGTGAGAATGTTATGGCCAGTGAGGCATATAATTTGCCTGTTATTGCCATGAAGTATTGTTATGTTCAGGGAGGCATGTCATTTGCCTGTTGCTGCTATGAAGTGATGTCCGATTGATGATTATGTCTGTGAGAATGTTTTGGTTAGTGAGGCATATAAGTCGCTTATTTTGCCATGAAATAATATAGTTGCTTAAATGATGATTACGACTGTGAGAATGTTGTAGCCAGTGAGACATGTCATTTGTTCGTTGTTGCCATAAATTGTTGTAGTTGTTTGATTGATAATTATGACAGCGAGAATGTTATGGCCAGTGAGGCGTGGATTTTGTTTTTGATCCTTGTTTCAGGGGTTGCTTGGAGTGACAGTTGTGAAAAAGAGTATCTAAATCAACTCCCCCGGCTATGCTGGGTCATGACTGTCACCCCTTGCTGGCCCCATGGGTTCCCCCATCAACGTTTGGTTTCCTACTTTTGTGTATCTACGAGACTCCTGGTTTCCATCCCTTCTTTTCCTGAGAAATCTCGATGATATTTGACCTAGGATTGGGAGTGCGACTCCAAGTTTGAGGGAAAACTGTTAGCCTTTGCATTATATCCTCGAGAGTCAATCCATTGGATTGACCAGCTGGGGAACTCCATTGGGGTCGGTAATGGGGTGACAGTCGCGGTTTTCCTCGAAGAGGTTGACCAGATCCAGAATGGTTATGAGGTCACAAGGTTTGGTAAAAGGAGTGTATTGTAAAGTGTAGGAATAAAGCTGCGTTCACATTTAACCCGAAACATGTTTAGAATAAACGTGTTTCAACGAAACATGTTTCACCTAAACATGCTTGTTATTGCATTGTTCACATTAGGTGTCAGTTTCAAACACGTTTCATGCCTGGTGTGTAATTTATGCGGTTTCACGGTTCTTGCATAAATCTTTACACTTTATTTAACCGTAAAAATATAGCTCGAAATTACAATAAAGTTTCCATTAAATCTTTGTATTTCTGTCTACTTTCAAGCCCTTCGATGAAGCAGGGCTTTTATGCGTTTAGCAAGAAGACAGTATTGTCAGAATTTTCGCTATCAGTCGGTAACAGAAGATTTTTATTTTGTAAAGTTTGTTTTTGCATTGCAATGCTGTAATGATGCGCGCTTGTAGCCGAATCGTAAACTTTCGTGGCGATATTCTGCCAAATATTCTGCTTCCTATCCATCACGGATAATTCATATTGGATCGCTTTACTAGCCCATATTTTAAATAAACATTTGTTCGCATGGAAAGCCCAAATTTGAAGCTTTTGGGCGCTCGCCTCCTCCCCGCCTGTCCGCCATTTTTTCGACTTTTTTTGCTTGTTTACAAGCAAAAAGAAGGAGAATAGCGTTTACTGGGCTAAAATCTGAACCGGAAGGGATTGCATTCTTGTTAACTCTCAAGGGACTGTTTTATTTTCTCAAGGGAATACTTTCCGCTGTGGGTGATCTAAGCGCGTGACTTGTAAAGTGTCACTCCATAGTTGTGCTTCAGCACTTCCGTTCTTGTAGAAAAAACGTGACTTGTCAAATTTACAAACATTATATAAGAATCAAAAACGTGAGTAGCCCAAATCTTACGTCACATAACCAATTAAGAACGTAAGGGGTTCAGCGCTCGAAGGCAGCGAAGTTTAAAACGATTAAGAACGCAATTTATACTAGTACAAGTCTTTAGGCGCTAATATTAATTTAACCTAAAATCACATAGCGAAAACACTGAAAGACCGCTTGGACATGTCCAAGCTATTTAAAACTACCACTACGTCAGACCCATGTCACGCGATCTCTCCGCGCTTGTAGCTATAAATAATCATTCACCTATTTTCAGTTTGAATACTCTGCGCTCTGTTTGTGTGAAATATTTATTGTTGTGTTACTCAAGCGTTTGGCTCGGAGCGAGTACAAGTCGTACAATTTACCCGGAACGTGTTAAATATTGCAAAACAACGACTTATTTTCTGGATATCCCAATTTTTGTTTTGAGTTTACGGTATGTTGAGAATCGAAACGTTATCGAAACGTAAGTTGCAAGCTCTTTAATTTAACCTAAAATCACATAGCGAAAACAAAGACCGCTTGGACATGTCCAAGCTATTTAAAACTACCACTACGTCAGACCCATGTCACGCGATCTCTCGCTTGTAGCTATAAATAATCATTCACCTATTTTCAGTTTGAATACTCTGCGCTCTGTTTGTGTGAAATATTTATTGTTGTGTTACTCAAGCGTTTGGCTCGGAGCGAGTACAAGTCGTACAATTTACCCGGAACGTGTTAAATATTGCAAAACAACGACTTATTTTCTGGATATCCCAATTTTTGTTTTAAGTTTACGGTATTTTGAGAATCGAAACGTTATCGAAACGTAAGTTGCAAGCTCAGCAAGAATGTGTCAAAGCACGGGATACACGTCATCGCACCAGGGGAATTACCAAAAGCTTGTCGGAAGACGCTAAACGGAGAAACACAACGGGGAAGCCTTTATAGTCTACTCTTTATTTTGGCGTGATTTGGCTTTCTTTTAAAAGAACTGGTTTGGGTTATTTTATTGAACATTCGGAACAAAATAAATATTTGCATGCGTAAGCAGGCATTTTTCCGGCTAGGCATGTGGTTTTAAAAAGCAAAAGATGATGTGGTAAAGGAAATTCATGTCACGTTCACTCCGTGACTAACGCAAACAACACTTGTGTGTTTCTAAAGTGACTGCTTTTCTAAAGATTTTACTGTGCGGCGCCGTGCCTTTAATTTAGCCAAAGCACTGAAAGAGGTCAGGAGGTCAAACATTACCCGCACGAACACACTAAAACGTTGCTAATAGTTAACCAAAGGGAACTCATTCCGTGACAATTGATTATTTCTGCTGAGTTGCACAATTTAGAATTGCAACATCATCTAGCAAAGCGCACTATTACTAAAACTAGTGGTAACCACAGGTTAGAAAGTGCGGGCCTAGTGATCCATGAAGCGACAGAAGATCCATGAAGTGACAGAAGCGTCGATCTCATTAGACAAACTTTTGTGATTTACACTTCGCATTTCTTCGCATTCTAATCGTTCTTTGTCGAGGAAAAAATTCTCAACTTCCTAATTGAACGACACCATTTCGGATCCTTTTGCATTGTAGCCGTTCATGGTCGAAGAACAAATAACTTAAGTCACCTCAGTTTACAGCAATAATTCCAACAGGTCGCGAAAATTTCTCAGACGGTGTCGATAAAATCACTGGACAAGAGACAGTTATTCCGAGTAGCGCGTCACGCAAGGAATGCATGATTTTATCGAACATGCGGTGTAATTGAGACGCGATTTTCCTCGGTCGGTGAACTCGCTATGTTGTCAGTGTTGTAAGGGATTTTTCGAGATCAATCGTTGTTGGAATCATTCGTTTTGCCGTGGTTTATCTGTAATGCAATCACAGTAAATCTTCTCAAAACCAACGCCGAAACAACGCCTGCAAAACGTAATGTTTTCAATCTTCCATGTGGCAGAAGCCTCGATCTCTTGTGACACACTGTTGAGATTGACACATTGTTCTTGAAGAACAGATTTTCAACTTCCGGTGTTTCGACAATCTGTTGTGATTGACACATTTTTCGCATTCTGATCGTTCTTAGTGGAAGAACAAAATTTTCAACTTCCGCTTTGCAGCTGGTCTTTATAAACGTGGCGCGCACGCGTAATACGCAATCCGCTGGTCACTGTCAAGATTAGGGTTGCGGGCCTCTCTTGGGCCCGCAAATAGATTTCGCCATATGATACCCCCCTGCGTGAGTCGGACAACAATTTTAGTTTTGGCAAAGGCTTTGTATGGAGGGGACGCATTCTTGACAAGAAAAAAAGGGCGAGAAAGGCACAATTTGAGGCCGAGATTCTCGAAAGGCTCGAAAAATGATAGATTTCAAACATTTTTGCTTTAGTAAGTGAAAAACAGATTGAAGGTATCCAAAAAATGGCCCAAAATTGAATTTATTAGTCGAAGATCCGGTAATGACACCTTGATTTCCACGGCGGATAGCGAATTACTATCGAATTATATAATTGCGAAGTATAGCACTTGTATGTTTGCTTCATTTAGGCACCGGGAAGATCGTCGGTTGCAAGAAGTTCAGAATTCTTCCCGAATTTGACGGCACTGATCGCCGGCCATCCGATCTGTTTCGACACATGATAGATAGAGGGCGAAAATATTATGCTATTCAAACGCCTTTCTAATGGAATTGACGGCGGGTTTGATTTAAATAAAGCTATTATTTATCCTCATTACTATTACAGACTGAAGGTACAGCTGCAGAGCTCGAACAGTGTATATTAAATAGTATCTGCCGTAACCTGCGATCAGGCGCCCTCCGCCGCGAAAAAAAGAAAGCCTGATCGCAGGTTATATCTGCCGCGACAATTGTGTAACGAAATTGACCTCTTTAAATATTCGGGTCAGGCAAGGGGACCGATCGGACGAGCGTTTCTTTGTGTAATTTTGTGGTGGCATAAATCTGAGGTTAGCTCTGTTGTGTTGCAAAATGTGCCACTAAGAACAGTGTAAACGTTTTGCATTTCTCATAAAAATAAATGTTTTCTTTCAGCAAATCCCGGCAGCAAATCGGGCCTTTATAATCCATTCAATAACTGAGAGTAAAACATTTTACACATTTATCGAATAATCGCTCTGTTTGACAAACCTTTTGTTTCAAACCACGATTTGAGCTTTCTACGTTGCACAGGTAAGGCTTTCCGAAGTCCGAGCCAATCTGGCCATGGTTTTGTGAAGCAATCGCTAAATATGCCTCCAAAGTGCCCGCCAACCATACATTGCTCTTACAGAGCGGTTTGTTTGTCCGAATTTTGACTCACACCGGGGGTCGAATTCTGTGACGTCATTAGTGCGCTTCGCTAATTGCAACATCATTAAATGTGTTAAGTGATATTTATAAGCGTTTTTGTAGCCTGTTGTGAAATTTCTTCCGGTGGAAGCAGTAAACGTTAAACGTTTCTTCCGTACAGAAGTTAATGCATCGCCATTAGAAAAATTAACAGCAACTGTTTTGCTGGAAATGTAGTCGTTAGAAATGGGATGTGTAGCCGTAAGGTAAAGAAGAACGAGGAGAAGCGGCTTTTGGTAATATCCAAACGAAAATTTACTTTTCAATGTCGGGTTAAGATAGCGTGACGAGACAAAAGGTAACTCTGTCGTGCGTAACCTAACCTGCGATCAGGCGTTTTTTTTCTGCATTAAGCCGAGTAGAAATCTTTCTAACTCGAAAGGAAACAACTATTTCGATTAAACATGTTGAAGGCAAACGTCAAAGTTTACCTTTTTTAACCAAGCCAAAGTATATGAGTCGCAAAGCACCCAGCCGTCGCGACTGACAAATACAGCATTTACTCCGCGAAAATAAAAAAATGCTTGAACTGAAAGACGTTTGAATTCTTCCATGATATGTTCGAACAACAATGCCCAGGATAAACCTTCTACTCATACTAACTTCATGCAAAAAAGGTCGATATCTCTAAGAGATCTTTGATTAACTTGTTTAGTCTGATCATGATTGAAACTACCTCACGAGGTAGTTTCAATCATGATCAGACTAATCATGTTTCAATCATGATTCGCGCAATGCACTGCCTAATGTGAACACTTTTCACAACGAAACATGTTTCATTCGTGATCAGACTAATCATGTTTCGGCCTAGTGTGAACGAAGCTTAAGACCAGGAATGAGGTTTGGGAGTTAGGTTTGGGAGTGGTGTTTAAGGAATTAATGGAGTGTAATGCTGATAGGATTAGCGTTGACATGTTTTATTACCACTGGGGAAGGATGAAAGTGTTGTTTTGGTATTTTGTATTTTTGTTGGTGTGACTTGGCCTCCATAGGAGACCATCAATGGTCTCTTTGTTTGGATATCATTATGAGTATTGGGGGATAAAGAGCCTATTGATGGTCTCCTGATCAATAAAGCATAGGTGATTCTATGTGGAGCCGAATTTTATCCCCAATCTTAAATGCGATGCGATGATTGTTGCAGTGCAGAATAGTATACTATTCGCACTGCATAAGTTATCAGCATCGCATATAAGTACTACAAATCATGAATAAATTGACATTGTTCAAGTGCAGCGACGGAAGTAACATGCCAAGTGCGATTAGTAGCCAGCTGGTAAGTTTGGTAAATATTGTTGGAAGTCTTTTGTATGGTACAATTTTACCTAAAATGATGAACTTAGTTTGCACTGCGACTCTTGTCGGGTCGCCGAATTTTATCCCCAATCTTAAATGCGATGCGATGATTGTTGCAGTGCAGAATAGGATACTAAGTGAAACAGTGTCAACTTGAATGTGAAAGAAGCGGCGTGCAGTATGCTGTATGTTGTACTTAAATAAGAATAGTAGTCAAGGAAAATCATGTGAAATCGAGGAATGCGCATTTCAACATAGTTACTTTTGAAAAAAACATGTCAATTAGTTTTTTTTTATTCATGTTCTTATTGATCTGGCTGGCTATTGCAGTTTTCTTTTGATTTTCAGCCCAGACTGATCCTGATCTTTGCGGATTTACTTTTGTGCCCCATCAAAGACTCTTAAAACTGTCGCAGACATGACAGTGATGTGACAGCATTTCGATTTCAGGGTTTTATCCCAACCCCTTGAGGGCGATATCAAGTGTCTACTTCCTCTTTCTCCATCACGAACGCAGTGATATGCTGTGATACCGTTAAAATTACATTAGTTCACTGTTAATTCAAAAGATCTGTTTTGGCCCCCAAAATGGGGCCGAAACGGTGAGTAAAATACGATACCTTTTTTAGGGCTCTTTTAGCCCTTTTGTAACAGAGCTTTTTTGGCCCCATTACGAAGGGCTGAAGTGGCCCTTTTTGGAGAGTTCAAATGACCCAAAAGAAGAGCCATTTTGGAAAACTGTGGTGCTATTTTGGATTTTAAAAGATCTGAATTGGCCCTATCTAAGGGGCCGAAACGATACTGCTTTCCTTAAATAGCCCTCATAGGAGCCGTTTCTAACCCTAATAAAGCAGTAAAAATGACACTCATTCTGTAGTAGTTTTGGCTCATGCTTAGCTTAAACACATCTACCCGTCGGAACTAAATCAGCACCAGCATAGCTGCAATGGCACTTGCTATCAGAGTCGATGGTTATCTGCTTGCTATATGGCTGTCATAATGACCACTACAGTCCTCATAATAACCCTTACAGTAGCCAATTCCAACTGATAGCTAGGGACAAAAATAGCACACTTTTTGTGACCAAATGAGTCCCAAAGGTTTTATTTTTTCTGTCTAATAAATTGCAGTGACCACTCATGTACTTAGCACAGGTCTTCAAGATACATGTGAATGTTATTGTAACATGATTTTTTAGGAGTCATTGTGGTATTTTACTTGCACACAATCATCGCAGCTTTGTGCTTTTTATTACACGATATTACAGCTGGCGAAAGGCTTTACTTACTGCCAGCATGCTATACAGTGTATGTTTCTTTGTAAAAATGCAATATTGTTTTTATATGCTTAAGCTTTAATCACACAATGCTCTGGTATAGAATACTGTACAACACCACTCCTTTGCACACAACAAAGAATTTGTCGAAGTCAAAACGTCCAATGGCAACAATTTTACGGTTGCACAAAAATGGCAAGGTCATCATCAACTGAAGCAGGTCTCTGCAGAAAAAAAAAACAAGAGATAAGTCCCCTTACTACATACAGTTGACCAAATTAAACTAATGTAAACCGCTTAAGTACATGTAATAACAAGTTAAACTTACTAAACAAGAGAAAGTCAAACTGTACATGTAAAAGTCCTTGTTGTTATGGTATTCAAGTATTTTTAAACTATATAATGTAGTAAATTTTTATATGAAGTACTGCCCCAACCAGCAAAAATAAAAATAACCACAAGCAATACAGAGTGGAAGCTTCATGTACACATAACTGCAAGCAAACCCGAGTTAAAGCTAACCACAAAAAAATGCAAGATGGATTAGGGGCATACCGTATCTGAGAGGGGGGCCAACCTTGTTCCCAGGGCCTCTTCCCCCAAGTGCACAAATAAATAGACATTAGCAGGTACCAGATAACTGGCAATGTCTCAGTTTTAGCAATGCAGATACATTGTATCAAAAAAATACCAAAAAATTAAAAACCTGTACACTGTACATCTACAAAATGAGCTTATTTTGAAATTATTGGCTGCGGCCGCACTTAGAGAGTTGACTGGGTTAATTTTTTAGAAACTCGGTTAAAAATTTCCACAAAACTTAACTCGGTTAAAGTATGGTTACGATAACTGTCCTGGTTAAACTTTTTTAGAGGCTGCATTAAGATCAGACAAGACTGAAGTGTTGTCATGATTTAGCTACTTGTAAATAAACGAAATGGCTGGCTATCTTAATCATGTTAGTTATCATATGCCCGATTCTTTTTCTGCTTTTGAGATTTATTTCAATTTCTTCCTCTACAATAATTTGTCCAGGGTGTTCAGAAAGAATTGTTGAACAGGTTGAACTTTCACCACCCTCTGATGAGTGAGGGGATTGTGGTGTTTCAAGGCGTGAATGAACCGTGCAAACTTGCCTGTTGTAGTGAATGAACCGTGCAAACTTGCCTTTTGAGATTTATTTCAATTTCTTCCTCTACAATAATTTGTCCAGGGTGTTCAGAAAGAATTGTTGAACAGGTTGAACTTTCGCCACCCTCTGATGAGTGAGGGGATTGTGGTGTTTCAAGGCGTGAATGAACCGTGCAAACTTGCCTGTTGTAGAGCGAAGCTGCAGGCCAAGCGTGCTGAGGATCCACGATAGCCCTGACTGAGCTAAATAATTGTTGCCCCGGTTCTCGAGTTAACTAGTAGTGAGGCAATAGGCTTAGCAGGGGTTATTGCTGTTCTCATTCTCTGAGACTTCAACTCCTATCTGTAACAACAGGATTTTCATAATAGCAAGATGTCTGCAAGGCAGGAGTAGACTGTACTGGCTACTCTAGCTATCCCTCCTATTTACTGACCAGTAGGATTTGTCTTCTTCACTAACAGTAGCTTTTCTGCACCAAGGTACTGTATGGTTTTACACTGTATGAAAAAACAAAAGTTCAATAAATGACTTAAGACGTTTTTTTAAGCTATTAATTTAAATTACAATTGTACATGTATGTAGACAGTATCTACATGTACATGTGGTACGTGTAAATCCATTTTTCAGACTTGCTGGGATGCAACTTTGTAATGCAACAGCATTATCTACCACAGTTAATTTCAATGGGAAATACAAAATAATTATAAGCATCACAATAGGCACCCATGTAAACATGCTTAATTAAATAAGCTGTTCAAAAAACACTTTAAAGAAAAAAAATAAAGGCAAGCTTAGACAAGGACAATGTAAGTAAACCTGTACATTCCATAAAACCTATTAACCTCTCAATCGTGACCTTAGAATATTAATTTATGACTACCGGTACTTCATTCATGCCAGAAATAACATTTTCTCTAGCTCACAAAAGGAATTACATGCAAATGGCTGTTATTCAAATACCAGGTAGTCGTAACCCTTTTAGTTTAGCAAAGAACCGTGTACGCTGGAGGAAACTGGTGGACGCCCTATGCTCCCAAGGGGGTGACAAGGAACAATGATGAATGATGTAACCCTTTGGGCTTTTGCATAAAGCCAATGTGTGAAGGAATTGGGACACTGCATCTACAGTTAATGCTGAATAAGATTTTGGAGAACTTGGCATTAATTAAGCAAGCTAGTGTATGGAGACATATTGTGGTCAACATTGTGATTTACATGATCAATGCCTAACAAGGTAGGATACTACAAAACAACAATCACCATTCCAAACAAAAAAGGCTTAGAATAATTGTTGACAAAAAGCTGTTATTGAAAAACTACAGCAGTAGTTGTGAATCCCAATAACCTACCGGGTAATGATTATTACATGTAATTGTGAGCAATTTAACTTTTAAAAATGAGTAAACTGTATGTGACAATTAATATTTTGTGCACAATTAAATTACTTACTTTTAAGGGACTCGCGCTATAATTATAGGGAAAACAACTGTTTAAATGCTCGCGCAAAATGGCGTAAGTTAATGGCGAATTTATTAAGAATGTAGTCACGTACAATTGACGGTAAGTGAATTTACTTTTATTTTTTAAATTTAGAACAAGTCAAAGAAGGCCATTTTTTTCAAAATTAACAAATTTAGAACGAGTAAAAGAAGGCAATATCTCGCACTCACAAATCAAGTGTCATCATAGCAACCTAGAGCTGCACATTATTACAAATTTCTTCGTTCTTTACAGAAATCGCATAGTCTAAATTCGTCATTTACACCATTTTGCGCGAGCATCTAGACAGTTGTTTACCCTATATAGTGCGAGTCCCTTAAAAGTAAGGAAAGCCATCACTCGTTTCAGGGGTTTCAGGCAGCACATGGACACAATCGAGCTTACCTTGGTCATCAAGAACGGTCGAAACAGGCGTACAAAACTGAGATCCGGTGCAAGAAGGCTCCATACAGCTGCTTAGCTCTTAGAACTGCGCTTTACGAGAGTAAAACGTTCTTTTCCGTGCATAAAAATTAACTCCAGTGATGAGGAGCGACCTTCGAAACCGTTGCTTTCAGAATCAAGCGCCAAAAGTACCGAAGGGGACGCCGGGAAGAACGTATATTGCGCATGTTCCGTCCAGAGCCTCTCGGCCAGCGCAAAAAGGCACGCAACGCGCGCAACGAAACAAATAATCGTAACAACGGAATCTATCAAACAACAGAAAATCACGAGAAAACAAAACATTTCTCGACACAATCATATTTTAATAAAAGGGGGATCGATTCAAAAATCATGAGTCCATCCCTGATATCTGTACACATTATAAGCCGACTGGAACTGGGCTTGTATCTCAAATTTTAAATCACGCCTAATTGTGTCGGGATATCACAACAACATGATACAGACAAAATGCCTTTTTTTCGTAATTTTCCAAATTGACCCTTTAACTAGGGCAGCAGCTATGATGGCTAGGGCTGTAATGGACTTGAGGGCTGAATTGGTTTCCAGTGAAGGTTAAATTGGTTTTATATGGGGACGAATTGGTTTTCGCAGGGGCCATTTTGCGCCAAATTTTCAAAATAGCCCTCAAAGGGGCCAAATTAGCCCTTGGCCTATTGGGGCTAAATCGGCACTTTGGGGCTAAAACAGATCTTTTGAATTAACAGTGTTGTAATCGAAATGTTGTTAGAAGCTTTGACTAAGACTGACCTGCCACTCGCGGCGTTTTTATTCCTTATATTTCCCGTGGAATTGGCTGGACCGCCGATGCATTGCCTTTCAGTGAAACATGACTCGTCGGAATTCGGGAGAAAATGATACGCGACTGCGGCAGTTTAGAAGAGCTTTGTAAAGCTACTAATGTGTTCGCTTACCTTGTTTAGGTTAACTTTGCAGTGATTTTTGCATAAACCTTCGTCAGGTTACTGGCTACGCGTTTTTGATTTTGGCAATCGATCGAGGAAGGGAGGCAAGAAGGTCAAGCATAAGGCCTTGGACGAGGCTTGGTAAAGAGGCACATGATCGTATCATATTATTTTATTGCGAAACATTTATTTTTTTCTTGCACTTGATCTGCTAGTGGGTCACCAAAAGTCGTCCAACAAAGATTGTAAACTGATCAGCTTGAGATGGATATTGACCCTCAATTCCCAAGCTGTGATCAAGATCCAATTTCTTTCCTCCGTGTCAACAGCTTACCAAACAAAGATTAGATGAGAATGTAGAAATCGATCAGCTAACAGATGTTGTCTCGATATAATGTATTATTCAATTCTTGTTGCGAATAGCGTGCGAAGAAGAAATGCATGCGCATGTGCGACATTCATTTTAGATAATAATATCTCGAGTTGTAGTATGTATGTCAGCCTTTGCCGTCAAAGGAAATAAACTAAATTCCATCAATACAGTATGATTCTGGTTAATCACCGGCATGATTGCTTTTTGGTTTAGATAACAGATAAAGCTGCGTGTTTCTATTTTGAGGTTATACTTTGTCTACAAGTGGGGCGGTCCATCCTTTTATAAAGTAACAAAAATCACATGATTTGTCACAGTAACCATAGTTAGTAACCATAGCACCTACTCCTAAACAATAAGATAGCAATTATTGCAATAACACCCTGATCACAGGAAATGGTTGGATCAAGATCAAGATCGAGTCAACATTTAACGTTTCTACTAAACGACTGATTGTCAAATAGAAACTGGCCTGTAGTTAACCGTACTTTTTAGCCGAACGGATGTTTCAATTGAGTAAGTTTTGATCAAAGGGTAGAAATGGAACTCTGATTGGGTTTAAAAAGCAAAACGTTGGAATGTGCATTCACTTTAAATGTCAATTAATTATTGAATGATTTATATACAAGGCTAAAAACATTATAAAAAACGAAAGTTTTCGACGTACCGTCTTTTTCGATTTTTAAATGTCTCGAAATGTCAGCTAAAAAATGAAGAAAATGTCGCAGTCAGAAATAGTGATGTGACAGTTCAGGGAATTATCACGTTTTTAAGATTGATATAAAGTGTCACTTCCCCATTCTACTAAGAGTCGTCACGATCATAGTAGTATGTTGCAACTTTCATCAAACTAGATCATTTGGTTGCAATAGAAATGCAACTTGCTAATGAAAATCTTTGACTTAAACTGTTTGTCCAAACAAATGTTTTGTGTACCTAAAACATAATTTCTCGTGAGAAATCTGTGATCCGACATATTTAGTTCAGGGTTTTCCCATCCTTAAACTAAGTATCTGCTTCCTCTTTCTCCATCACAAACGCACTGATATGCTAGTGATACCGTTAAAATGACATTAGTTGTAAACGAAATGTTGTTAGAAGCTTTGACAAAATTGATCTACCACTATATTTTCTCATGTGATCGTCAATAATCTAGAGAGAAGGATGTCTGTACCGCTGATGCATAGCACTTCACTGAAACATGATTCGTCTGTATTCGAAAGAAAATGCGAGCGCTGCAGTCAGTTTAGAAGAGCATTGTAATGCCTAATTGTCCAGATTAAGGTTTGAAACAACCTTACGTAAACTAGTAATGTTTTGGCTTACCTTTCCAGTTGACTTTGCCGTGATTTTGCATAAACCTTCGCGTTTTTGATTTTGGCAATCGAGGAAGGGAGGCGAGAAGGTCAAGCGTAGGCCTTAACAGAGGCTTGGTAAAGAGGCACATGATCGTATCATATTATCATTTTATCACGAAACATTATTTTTTTTTCTTGCACATGATCTGCTAGTAGGTCACCAAAATGATCAGTTTACCATCCTTGTCAGACAATTGCTTGAGATGGAAATTTAAAACCCTTGATTCCCAAGC
Organism: Oculina patagonica; assembly: GCF_052425735.1. NCBI lineage: Eukaryota > Metazoa > Cnidaria > Anthozoa > Scleractinia > Oculinidae > Oculina > Oculina patagonica. Next base: position 20,724,156 of record NC_135764.1, read on the forward strand.
TATGATCCAGATCTAATTTCTTTCCTCGGTGTAAACAGATTACCAAACAGAGATGAGATGAGAATGTAGACAAAACGTTGAAATGTGCAATTCAACACCACCACTTTAATTTGTTAATTTATTTAACAAATTATACTGTCATAAAGCAAGACGCGTACGGACATTTGAGAACACGAGGGAAATGTAGAAAATAGGGCATTGATAAAACCCGTGACGGTCAAGCACTCGTGACGGTCGTCCCGGACATATTCTTCTTGACGGGACCGTCACGTGCCTGTCACGGGGAATTACAGCAATTATCAATTATCAATTATCTGATTATCAATTATCCATTAATTTGGCATATTTAGGACAGCATAATTGGGATAATTTAGTCACTCTCAAACATTTAGCAGCTGACACAAGGTACGTACGTCACGGATTTTTACGGCCGTCACGGATTGTAAATTAGCGGTCAAAGAGACAGGTTTTAAATAGATATTTTTTTCCTATTGTAGACCGTTACTTCAAGCATTTAAAGACGTTTAGAAGCTATTTTGGCCGTCACGGATTTTTTACAGCCGTTCAGCCGTCACGGATTTTGACGGCCATCACGGATTGTAGATCAGAGCGGTCATTGAGACAAGTTTTCTTACAACTTTACCGTTATTTCAGGCATTTTTTTATGTTTAGGAGTTATTTTGACCCTTTTTGACAGATTTTTATAGACATTGTAGACGAATGTTTTCTACATTTCTTGAGTGTTCTCGAATGCCCGAAGTGTTTTATGACAGAATAAAACATGGCTTATGCTTCTTTCTCAGTTTCCTTTATGATGACTATGATCGTAGTAGATTTTTAGAAGCCGCGATTGAAAAGTTTAAATTAAAAAAAGGTCTTGTAAATGTACAACGAGAGCGACCGAATAGACTGTCCACAGCTTCTCGATTTTTCAACGCAAAAAAGCGAACAAAGCGAGCGCAAAAGGGCAAACGAATTCTCAGCGCTCATCGATCGAAAAAACACGAGAAAATAGAGGGCTGTGGACAGTCTAGCGACCGAACAAAGATGAAAATCGGCAATTAGTTTACTGGAAAACCAGAAAGCTGACACAATTTCTTTTACTGTTCGACGTAAAATAAGGCTAAGCATTTTAGTTAGGTTTTTTTACCTTTCAATCTTGATCTTGTCTTTTTGAACTTCAATAAACATCACCGACTCTGAGTGCAATTTCGTCTCAGCATGCAGCATAATATATAATAAACGCCCAGGCAACAGTTTGTTTTCACTCACAGTGTATTAGGAACGTTAACATTAAATAAAATTTTTGACATTCTTGGCTTGCCAGACATTACTGATCATGACTGATCAGAAGTTTTGTTTGGAGTAATAATTTTCATGATGTACTTCCGCCATTTTCATGGTGATAATTTGTGCAACAAAACTGTATATTACAGTCTGTCACGTAAGCAACGGCAAAAAGGGAAAGACCTCTGAGCCTGACGGAACTTTTAACCAGTGAGCTACATGAGACTCGTGGTGAGCTAGGCTTTTCAGTTTACAAGCTAAGGCTGTATAGTACTATAGTGACAATTGGGAATACTGGGATCCATTCCGCGATCTCAATAGGAAAAAGCTTAATAGGATTAAACGTTTTACTCGATCGATTTCTTTAATTATTTTGCTGCGGTCAGATAATGATTTATTTGTGTCAGAAATCAGAAAAATTTCGACTTCGTTTCAGAGAAAAGAGTGTGGAAAACTACCCTGATTTTGAAAAATTGGCGCACGAAATTCAGCATGGTTTACAAGGTTTGTTAAAAATATCTAGGATGAGTAAACAGAGGCTAACGATCTTAACTCACATTTTGTAGTAGTGCGTCTGTTGTGTTAATTATTCCTAGTTTTGCCATCTTCTTTGTAAAATTAAACCCTGAAAAAACTCATTTGAAACTGTCATACGGCAAAAAGGAAGCTCAAAAAAGTGGAATTCAAACCGTCAGTGTGACAAAAAAAATCAAACTTCCACTCGATAGATTTTTTCATTTTCTCGCAAAACGTAGACATTAATAAACAAAAGTGATCCGTTAAGGAAAAAGTAGGGGTCACCGACCATTAAACAGAGCCTGCAAATTACAAGCGAAGCTAGCGGAACGGAAACTCACCCTATATGCTCTTCCTGGTTCTTAGAAATTTTACTCAGTGCGCGCGCTCAAAGTATGACGTGACATGGCGTTGCGACATGAATTACGTGCGCAGTAGGAAAGCGCATAAACAATTAGCGCGAACGTCCTTAAGGACCATTCTCCAAAAAATAAGTTTGCAAATTGAAATTACCTTACAGTGTGAGCCACGCACAGTTATTTCCTTCTTATCGAGGACGCCGGCACAGTTCCTACAGTTTCTATATGAACTCTTCAGTCTGATTATTACATCATCACCGGTAACTGAACATAGCGTGCGTTTAGCTGAGCAGTCACCTGCGAGTTATGATTACAGAAAGTCGTTTAAAATTGATAAATGTAACCTTTGACACGGTTACCGTGGCAATAACTTCTAAACAATCAACAAGATATCAAAAACGCGGATAGAATCACAATCAAAAGCGCATTATATCGAGACAATGTTTTACGTTTTCACAAAATGATTAAGTGTCAACTTGAACTTATAACAAGCGGTGTGCTGTATGTTATAATTAAATGCGAATGGTAGTCAAGGAAAATGATGTGAAATCTAGGAACGCGCATTTAAACATACTTACTTTTTTAAAAAAAAACTGTCAATTAGTTTTTTATTCAGGTTCTCACCGAATTGGCTGGCTATTTCAGTTTTCTTTTAATGAATCCTGATCTTTGCGGAATTTCTTTTGTACCTCATCAAAGACTCCTAAATTTATCGTAGACACGACAGCGATATGGCAGCAGTTTGGTTTCAGGGTTTTATCCCGGCATCCTCTTGAGAGCGATATCAAATGTCTACATCCCCTTTCGCTATCACGAAAGCAGTGATTAACAAATAAAGAAGCCTCGACTGTGCTCTGTTCTGTTGTAAAGCACGCAGGAAGCGGCTAGAGCACGAAAGAAGTGTAGGGTGAGACGCGAGCGGTAGGCGAGTGTTTCTCCCTACTTCTTGAGTGCTCTAGTCGCTTCCTAAGTGGCTTCTTTATTTGTTTTATAATTAAGAAATTCATTAATTTTCCCACGAATTCGTGCAACTATTTTCAAAACAAACTTTTTTCAAGCGAATGTAGAAGTGGCGTCAGCGTACATCTGTACTCTGATTAAGTACGCAACAATTAGCCAATCACAAAACTTGTTAAAATGGTTAAAAGAATTTGATTGGTTGAATAAGACATCAGCTGTCAACAGCTGTCAAACCATCAAGTTTGAAACCATCAAAGTTCATAAATCCACAAGCTGAAAACGTCAAGTGGAATCCGAATTTTAACACGAGTCCTTGAAGTTCTTAGGACTTTTAGTACAACACAGGATAGAAAAGAAGACTGTTCAGTGAAAACCGACTGAATTCTGGCCCATGAAAACTTGCACGTTGTTAACTTGACAACTAGAAAAAACAAACTACTCAAAGCTTGTGGCTGGTACTTCACAAAATGCGGCCGTGCGGCGTGTTTCGCGAATCATTTACAACCATCGGATTCAAGGGAAAAAATAGAGTCGATCGGCTGCTGTGGTTGCTGTGGCCTTCCATTCATTGCATTGTTAAGGATATAGGAACAGGATTGTCTTCCTGAATTGCATTGGAGGTTTTTAATTTCTGGAGGTCTGCTTCTGGAATGACAGATAAACTTGTGTTCGATGTTTTCTTTGTTTTCGCGCTTGTTCAATTTTTTCTAACTTTGCAGCAGCTTGTTTGAAGCTTGAAATTCAACCCCTTTTGCAATAAAAATTCCTAGGTTTAGGGTTGGATTGTTTAGGTGTCTCTCGATAGCGAAATCCAAGAAGCAATGACCTCGAGTAAAGTTCACCGTCTTTTGTTCAAGCTTCGGCGTAGAATTTACCGAGGTTGTTGTCTAGCTTCTTTGTTGGTCACTTTGTGAAGACTTTTGGCAATTTTTCTCTAACGGCACCAAGCTGTTTTGAAAACGCCAGAAAAAATTATTTAGTATGTGATAAGTCTGAGTTGTGTGTGTATTCGCTAGCTAATTTAGTTTTCTGTTTTTTGAATTGCTGTTAGTTTGTTTTGTTTTTTACACGAAAATGTAGCTGTGCGTGTTTTATCTAAAATTCCGTACTTAAATAATGTAAAACTCATATTCAAAAACTCAGATAGCCCATTAATATTTTGTACTATCTTTCGTGTTTTTCGTTTCTGCTTTCGTTATAATGTCTTCAATTTCGGCCTTGAGTTGTTTACAAATCTTTGGTTGGTTGTTTTGTTGTTAAGCTTACTTTCCGGCTCGGTGTTTTTTTCCGTAACTCAGTGTACCGAAATTTCACTTTCTATCGTCGTGCAATTTGTGCTGTTAGGAACAGGACGTTTTAAATTAACTGACGCTAAAAGCTCGTCTTCATTCTCGTTTTTCAGGTCAAAGAAGATGTCAGGTTCAAGACAAGAAAGACGTCGGCCATATTGGGTCGATGGCGTGACATTTCCTCCGAACATCTGGACTCTGATAAAGTACACTGTTTCAGCCAATCAGAGCGCGCGTTAAATGAAAACTTAATTATAATATGTTGTAATACCGTTGAAATTACATTAGTTGTAATCGAAATGCTGTTATAAGCTTTGACTAAAACTGATCTACCACTCGCGTTTTATTCCTTATACTTTCTCCTGGCATCGTCAATATTCTGGAGAAAATACCGCGAATGATTTCAGTGAAACACGATTCGTCGGAATGCTAAAGAGAATGAGTCTGCTACAGTTTAGAAGAGTTTAGAAAAGCCTCATTGTCCAGATTTCGGTTTAAAGCAAACTTATGTAAATTAGTAACATTTTCGCTTACCTTGTCCAGTTATCTTTGCAGATAACAAAGTGAAAAGTTCAACTGAGGCCTTACACTACTGTGTTAAAAAGTTTTAAGATCCAAGCTTTCACCGATCTACGGCATCATCAGGGATAATAAGAAATATTCCGCCCGAGGCCTAAACATAAACCTTCGTCAGGTTACTGGCTACGCGTTTTTGATTTTGGCATCGAGGAAGGGAGGCGAGAAGGTCATTCAAGCAAATAAGGCGCTGAGGTTTAGTAAAGAGGCTATATGATCGTATCATATTATCTTATTGCGAAACATTTAGTTTTTTTTTCACATGATCTGCTAGTGGGTTACCAAAATAATCATGAAAATAGTCAGTTTACAATCTTTGTCAGACGACCGCTTGAGATGGATAATAACCCTTAATTCCAAAGCTGTTACCAAGATCTAATTTCTTTCCTCGGTGTCAACAGATTACCAAACAGAGATGAGATAAGAATACAGACATCGATCAGCTGGGAGATGTTTTCTTGATATGATGTACTATCCAATTATTGATGAAAATAGCATGTGAAGAAGAAATTCATGCGCATGTGCGACACTCAGTTCAGAGAATAGCATCTCAAGTTTTAGTATGTCAGCCTTTTCCGTATAACGGAAATGAAATAAATGGAATACAATATGAAATCTCCTCCATCGTTGCTTGTTCGTATGAACAACCGATAAAGTTGTGTGATTCAAAACTCCTCATGAAAATCTTTAAGTAAAACTGTTCGTCCACACAAATGTTTTGTGTACCTAAAATTTGATTTCTCTTGAGAAATCTGTGATGTGACAGATTTAGTTCAGGGTTTTATCCCAACCCCTTGAGGGTGATATCAAGTGTCTACTTCTTCTTTCTCCATCACGAACGCAGTGATATGCTGTGATACCGTTAAAATTACATTAGTTGCAATCGAAATGCTGTTAGAAGCTTTGTCTAAAACTGACCTACCACTAGAGCGTTTGTATCCCTTATATTTCTCTTGTCAATAATCTAGAGAGAAGGATGTATGTACATATACCACCGACGCATAGCACTTCAGTGCAACATGATTCGTCGGAATTCGAAAGAAAATGCGAGTGCTGCAGCCAGCTTAGGAAAGCGTCGTCAAGCCTAATTGTTCAGATTTCGGTTTGAAGGAAACTTACGTAAACCAGTAACGTTTTCGCTTACCTTCCCAGTTGACTTTGCTGTGATTTTGCATAAGCCTTCGCGTTTTTGATTTTGGCAATCGAGGAAGGGAGGCGAGAAGGTCAAGCGTAGGCCTTAACCGAGGCTTGGTAAAGAGGCACATGATCGTATCATATTATCATTTTATCACGAAGCATTATTTTTTTTTCTTGCACATGATCTGCTAGTAGGTCACCAAAATGATCAGTTTACAATCTTTGTCAGACAATTGCTTGAGAAGGATATTAACCCTTGATTACAAAGCCATGATCAAGATCTAATTTCTTTCCTCGGTGTCAACAGATTACCAAACAGAGATGAGATGAGAATGAAAGCCAATGAAGGCATCGATCAGAATTAGCAGGGAGATGTTGTCTTGATATGATGTACTATCCAAATCTTGTTGCGAATAGCATGCAAAGATGTAATGCATGCGCATGTGCGACATTCATTTTAGATAATAATATCTCGAGTTGTAAAATGTATGTCAGCCTTTGCCGTATAAAGGAAATGAAATAGATTCCATGAATTCTGGTTAATGTCCCGCATGGTTGCTTTTTCGAACAGACAACAGATAAAATGCTTGATTCAATCATGAGGTCATACTTTGTCTACAACTGAGGCCGTCCACCATTTTATAAAATGACAAATCCCATGAGCCGTCATGGTAAGTTCCATAGCACTAGTTCATACTGGCAAGAAGATTACAACAAAAGCCCCCAAAAGCAAAAGCCTGGTCACAGGGATTGTGTGGTTCAAAATCACAAATAAAAAGCCGTTGCATGATCGTGAACGAGTCAATATTTTTTGTCAAATAGAAATTTTGCCTGTAGTCTGCCATAATTTTTAACCGAACCGATGTTTCGATTGCGAAAGTTTTGATAAAATGGTAAAAACTGAACTACTTGTCTTATTACACTCTAAACTGGGTCAAAAACCAAAACGTTGGCATGTGCATTTCAACATAGTTACTTCAATTGTCAATATTTATTATTTCATGATTTATATACAAAGTTGAAAACATTAAAAAGAACCGAATATTTTCGACTTACTGTCTTTTTTCGATTTTTAATGTCTCGAAATGTCAGCTAAAAAAAACGAAAAAAAATGTCGCAGACGGTTAATCCGATACAGTTCCGATGTGACAGTTCACTTTCAGGGTTTTATCCCATTTTATAAAATAACTCAGATACTACGCGCGCTCTTATTGGTCAAAAACCTATTTACTATTGTACCGGTAAAGTCCCGCTTCTTATGACTTTCATAGCTTTAAGAGAACTTTTAAACGTTTTTGTCGCGTCGATTTGTGGATTGTGTGTGTGGAGCTGAACCTGTGTTTTATTCTTTCGGCCGCTGTGATTGGTTTGTCGCGTCATCCGATGAACTTGTTGAGAATAAGACATTTGATCACGAAAAATAAAACAGATTCCTATTTCTTTGAAGAACGTTTTCTATAGTTATTTCATAAAAGCAATAAACCACACTTTCTAGGGCTTTACTGGCGTAATAAAACCACTTGGGATGTTGGGAGAACACTCGAAAACCTTTAAATCCCTCGCCTCCGGCTGGAGATTTACAAGCTTTTCTCGTGTTCTCCCAACATCCCGTGTGGTTTTATTACGCCAGTAAAGCCCTAGAAAGTGTGGTCTATTGCTTAAATATTCTTGAGAGTCGATGTCAAGTGCCACTTCCTCGTTCTACAGAATTATGAGCGAGCCATCACGATCATAGTATATGATTTGGTTGTAATAGAAATGCAAATTGCTCATGAACATCTTTGACTAAAACTGTTCGTCCACACAAATGTTTTGATGTGAAATATTTAGGTCAAGGTTTTATCCCATCATTGAGAGTGATATGAAGTATCTGCTTTCTCTTTCTCCATCACCAACGCAGTGATATACTCTGATACCGTAAGAATGACATCAAGTGTAATCGAAATGACTCTTAAAAATATCGTAGACACAACAGTGATGTGACAGCAGTTTGATTTCAAGGTTTTATTCCATCCCCTTGAGGGCGGTATCAAGTGTCTACTTCCTCTTTCCCCATCACGAACGCAGTGATATGCTGTGATAGCGTTAAAATGGGTACATTAGTTGTAATAGAAATGTTGTTAGAAGCTTTGATTTAAACTGACATGCCTCTAGCGTTATATTTTCTCCTTGGAGCATCAATAATCTAGAGTAAATTAAAGGATGTCTGTGTACCGCCGATGCATAGCATTTTAGTAAAAAAATGATTCGTCGGGTGTCGAAAGAAAATGCGAGCGCTGTGCACAGCCAGTTTAGAAGATCGTAGTAAAGCCTAATTGTCCAGATTTCAGATTGAAGCAAACTTTCGTAAATTAGTAATGTTTTCGCCTACCTTTTCCAGTTGACTTTGCAGTGATTTTGCATAGAAAATGCAACTTGCTCATGAAAATCTTTGACTAAAACTTTTCGTCCACACAAATTTTTTGTGTACCTAAAAGGTATTTTATCGTGACAGAAAATATAACCGCATTATAAGCACCACCACTAAAACTTGCTGGTCGGGACTCGAGAGAAACCGACCGCAAGGAGTTTTGGAAAAGGCAAAATTGTTCAGATTTCGGAAGTTTGAAGAACACCTTAAATGTTAATCAGTAGTAGTCTACGGATATCCACTCTACTAAATTTCACCAAGAGAGGATAATGGGACAGAGAGGGACTTAGAGGGCGTTGGCCGGGATATGTCAAAGACAGAAAAGTTATTTTTAGATATGCGGACGTCCACAAAAGCGTAGTTCCGGTTCTAGTAAAGTCAATAAATCGGGCCAGCGTGACATTTGTTTTATCGGCTAATTAACATTTAGCATGTCATTTTTAGTGGGCATTTTACAGGCGTTTAGAGTTCGGCAACGATATTAATGTCAATGATAGATTGTATCGGAAGCTTTCCAAAGTAAGCGTCTTCTGTAGATGCTAAATAAAAATCGTGACAGGCCTACACCAAGAGAAAATATTATTTTCTCTTGCCTACACGGACTCCTACTGTTTGTTATTACTATTTGCGACCTGATTTTTTAACCGCTGTGTCTTTTAAGTATCGCTCTGAGAAGCGTGTCTTTACTGAAGCGATTTGCTTTTTTAATGCGACAACATAGGATAGGAGGCTTTCGAAAAAGGCCTTCTCCTTCTGCATACTTTAATTATTATTGGGAAGCGTTTTAGGTCGAAATTATAGACGTTTATGGCACTCCAAAAGTGTAGACTGGAGGTCACACAATCTGCATGCTTTCCTGCAGTTTGTAGACATTAACACCTCTCTCATTTGCTAAATGATTTTGCCCGTGCGGTTTGATTTGGCTGATATCATTTTGCAAGATATGTTTTAATCTCTCAAAATGTTCGCCCTGGAAGGACTTTGTCGGAAACTTTCTTTGAAAGTGTAATTTTATTTTATTTTGTGACGCCGAACCCGGCTGTTTAATTAACTTTGCTTGAAGGTGTGATGTATCTTATCACAGATGACATACCGGTATCTGTGTTTTTCCGGTTTCGTCTAATTCGTCAGAGAATGTCGAAAAAGATATATATTTGTTTCGAAGAGACGCTGTGCCGTATTCGATCGGGCGTTTTGTCGCTTGTGCTCGAAATAACGAAGGTTTTTTATTCCCCTGTTCGCACGTATGGTCTGGCACCGCATGAATGAAATGTAAGAGTATCTCTAGGCGTAGTGGGGTCTGTTATCTGTTATATGTTGTGCCTGTTTATGCAGGTTTAATATATATGGTTTTGACTTTATTCTTCGCGAGCCATTGGATTTGAAAAAAATTGTAGAATCTATCTCTTATTCCTAATATTTCCTGCGAAAATTTTATTTCACAACTCGCTCTCATCAATGAAACGTTTCCGCTATTGTTAATGACATTTCTCACGCCTTGATCATGAATGGCGTGTGCGGAAGCCAAGAAAAACAGACACTTCCGTTTTGCACGCGGCTAAATATAACTTTTCTGTCTTTGACATATCCCAAGGCCTAGACTAGGAGACTACCTCTCTGTCCCATTATCCTCTCTTGATTTCACTTACCTCCAATTAACTTTGCGAAGATCTTACACAAGACTTCGATTGTTCGGTCAATGGGCTATCTTGGAAAGTGAGGATGGGACAAAGCCTTAGAGGGGACAAAGCCTTAGAGACCCGCAATATTGGGTCAAACAAAATGAACAGTTTGCAATCGTTGTCAGTTGTCTGGTTAAAACATACTGTGATCAAGATCTGATTTCTCTCCTCCCTCCTCAACATCAAAAAATAATTCCGCAATTCCGCAATTCCTAAACAGTATGTTCACGTACTAACTCTACAAAACCTAAAACGTAAAGGACTGACAGTAAATTGAAACAGGGTTCAAGCATTGGTGAACTTTACAAAGCGTGAGTTACAGTCAGCGAGAAATTTGGGCGTACATTCTTGCGGCGAATAATTGATACAGTTTTAACTGCACCTTACAGCGGTCTTATATCATGAAACGAAGGACAGAATCTGGAAGCGATGAAAGGCGGCTGTATTCGCAGGCTACATACGTCATCCTTTTAAAAAAAGTCCATACATGTACGCATTGCGGAACCATTTTTTTTTAATATCTCGTGAAGTCAAAAGAAAAAGAGGAATACGTGAACCTGTTAATAATAAAAATAAAAATAATACATGGTGTTTATAGTGGTCATGCACTTAACTTCATATCTCTACGAGATAGCTAGTTTACAGGCATGCCACTGAAACAGAGGAAACAAATATTTAAATGAAAATAACAAGGTTAAAAATCCCAACTGGCAGTAGACAGACCAGTCACGGGCTATGTACAAAGCGTGGTCGAGGATTTGAACTCGGGACAACCTAGAACCAAATCCAGCTAGTGGCCAGGGCAGGTCTTGAACCGGGGACCTCCGGATTACAACATCACATGCAGCGCCCCAAACCACTCGGCCACGCTGTTTGTAATCGTTTCGCGCGTTAGTTGTACTTGACTAATCATTGTTGGATAGAACGGTTTTCACTTGAGTGTCGAAAGTAATTTGCGCTTGCTTTGGTTTTGCATTACTACGCTCAGTGATTGGTTTAGAAATCTCACGCCACTTTCTCGACCAATCAGAACCCAAACCAAACCAATTGCGTCTCGCTCACGCACGTTTTCCCGCGCTTTCTGCCGGGTACTTGTATTGGATCGAGTTTTAATTGGTTCACTGGATTGTCTGAGTCCTTTGTGATTGGCCAGAGCAATTGCTTTGGTTTCGGTTTTACGACACTCAATTGAAAACCTCTCTAATAAAAATTAAGAGTGCAAAAGACAAAGACTGATTCCTATACACCTGTGTATTTTTGCCACAAAATTAGCCGTTACCCGGTAGTAGTAAACCACAGAGGCCTTAACCAGGAGAACATGTATGTTATTACCTCAGATTGAAAAAAGCCAGCTTTTCTATTTACTTGATTATTCATTTTGTTATTTTTATTATAACACAAACAAATATATGACAAAATACATTACAAATGCATTATAATAAATGACGTATATTGCGTTACTTAGGTTACTTCTATATATTTTAAGAATGCTTTTCTTACCCTTAATTTGCTAAATTTTAAACTTGCAAAAACATTTATTTAAAACAAATTTTATTCAAGTAAAAAAAAGAAACAAAACTTTTTAAAATTTATCATGTGTTAACTGTCCAAGTTCATTTTCTGTTTTATCTAAGTATCAAAATAAATTTGACTGGCTTCCTAATTTATGTGACTTTTTTTAACCATACAAAACTATTCAAATGATGCGTATGACAAACGTCTCTCAGTCCAACAAAACTGGATGACACTTTTGACTCGGAAACAGCAACTTTTTTTGATTAAAAAACTATTGCCGTAATATTAGTTTATTTTTAATTAAAAGTAATCTTCGACTGCAAGAAACAAAAAATTTTACATCAGCAGAAGACTATCACTTCTGTAATTTTATCATGCAAGACCAAGCAGCTTTTCTGCAATGCCTTTATGTCCTATTTTAGTCAGAGCACTTGCAAGACGTCCCACCGTAGCATCGCTCGCTTTCTGGTCTTTCCACATTTGCAAGACCTTATGAGCTCTATCCCTGCTGATCCTGCAATCTCTTTCAAGTGCATGGATTTTTGCTTCTGGCTCAATCCCAAGTTCTATTCCAAGGTCCAGCCAGCACATTCCCACGTCGTCCTTTATTTCCTTAATGTGCTTTGATGTAAGCCGTAAATTTTCCGCATTGATGGGTTGAGCTGACGAACAAAAAGCACAAAAAGTGTTATATAAAACAATTAATAATGATGATTGTTTCTCCTGACGCTTATATTGAAACTGAAACTTTATTTACCCTTGGTATTATGAGGCGTGTTAGCAAGTAATGCTAATAAAACCGAGGCTTACAACAATAGTGATGTTTATTAAACTCTACAATTCAAGTCCTCAGCTTTTACGTTCGCAATGTGAGTGATCAACTGAACGGATTGTGCTTTAACCCAGTTATTGAGCAATCGACAAAAATTGCACGACGGTTAAGATAGGGTTAGATTTAAACTATACATACCGTATTTATTCGTTAAAGCGCCCAACCTCGAATAAGCGACCACCCTGAAGGTAGGAAAAGTTAATAAGCGCCCAGCCTCGAATAAGCGCCCACCCCCCACCCCACAAAAAACTGAAGTGTACAAGAGGAGTATTGATTATTGAAATTTACTAAGTACTACTAAGAAGACTTCCCCCATGACCGAGTTTTCTTAATATTTTTCAGAAACTTTTAATGAACAGTCGAAATTTTGCTTTGTTTTGTCATATAAATAAACTTACTTTTTGCTGAAAATCGCGAAAATTTAATAAGCGCCCAGCCTCGAATAAGCGCCCACTCTCAAGGTCCAAAAATTTAATAAGCGCCCAGGGCGCTTCATCGAATAAATACGGTATTCAAATTTTCTTCAAATTGCAACTTAACGCTTAATTGTTTTTTGGGTTGTTGTTTTATTGAAGAAAGTTTTGCGCGGACAAGAATGTCCGAATGTAAAGAAAAATAGTCTTCACTTGCAGGGCTTTAGCATTGTTTTCTCCGTAGCCCTCTTTTGTTAAGCCAGTTAACAGTTTCACTTTTCATTTTAAGCTCAATAGAGGGACCTGTTAGGTTTTCATGTGCATTTTCCCGCTCCGAAAGCCAAAAAACACACCTATTAAATGGGGGTTCCGAAACCAAACATAACCGCCATTATATGGGTGTGTGGCCAATCGGTTTCGACCTGTTTCATTTGCCAAACTAGATGTAAAAAATCCCCTTTTATACTTGAGGCAAATAAGCTCACAGAATATTTTATTATGGTTTGAGCTGAGAGCTTTGGTTTTGAATTTTGAAGCTGTCAGGAAACTCCCTTGCATGGTCATTGTCAATCGTTTGAGACCTGTATGAACTCATGGAAAGACTGACTGCAGCTGCCAAAAACATCTTGAGGCCCAGAGAAATCTAATTGACGATATATTGCCCTATATTGAGTCCATTGTTTGTGATCTTACTGGCTCCCTAGATATCTTTTGTTTTCTTACACTGCAGCACAGAGGATGCTGGTATCATGGATACAGCATCCACAACAATGCACTGTGAAGCCATTAGAGTATTGTTGAAGACATGCCTTCATTACAATGCGTAAACAAGTGAACTTACGTGTTTGTGTGGTGTCTGATTGTTCCGTGTTATGTTCAGGTCCCAATATTTCGTTTTCTAACATGAAAAAAAAGTAGAACAGTTACGCGACATTAATTTTGAAGCAATGCTATTAATAAATGCATTT
>NC_135764.1:20738599-20772627 GCF_052425735.1 Oculina patagonica
TCGACAAACGAGAGTGGAGCAAACTTAACTTCGAGGAGACAGGGTTTAAGCGCACTGCGACGGGAAAGAAAGCGAGAAAGATGAAGAGAGAACAGACGAAAACGTATTGAAGAACAGCGACAAAAATTGCAAGAAAGGTGCCGACAGAACAAAGAAATAGCGAAGAACAGCGAGAAAGAGAACGACAAAGAGCACGGCAAAGAAGGCAAAGATGTAAGGAAGAACAACAGGAAAGCCAACGGAGACAAAACGAGCAGTGTTTTGGTGAAGGTGAGTACGAAACTGCAGTGGCATTTATGCCGTATTTTACTCGCTTAAAGCTTCTGTTACTCCTTAGTTTTGCCACTAGGTATTTGCTTGTGATATTGTTAATGTTGAAAAAATATTACTATTCGTTAAAATTCAGTTTTATAAATAGGAGCCTGCGAGTTTGATTCTGTGATAAAATGTCTTCGAGACTGGAAAGCAAATGCTCGATGAAAACCGGGCTAAAACAGGCTAAAAGCATTCCGGTTCAGTGTCAGAAGGAGTAAAAACATTTCATTTTCCAGTATGTTTGATATGTTTTCTTTCATACTAGCTGTCACGAATTTTTGATTTTTTTCTCTCGTGTAATGCGTTCTCCGGGTTCGCATAAAAGCCGATAGCTCAGTTTGTTTTATATTAAAAATTTTGAATTTACTACCCGGCGCGTTGTGAACTTATCAAAACTTAGGGAGTAGTAGAGAGTGAGTTTTGTGACATCATTTCACAATACTAATGCGGACAAAATGGCTGCTGATGCCAGGTAATGTAAATCTTCCGCTTTTTGGAAGGACAAGACTTAGAGCCCATCTTAAATAAATGTAGCAACGGACTTACAAAATCCCAGAGAAAGCTGTGTGCCTAAAAACAGAAGCTGCTGCGCTAATAGAGAAGAAATTCTGCATAAATTGCCCACTATGGATTTTCGTACCTTTTGATCTGGTGTATGCTGGCGCTGTAGTTTTGACGTTTCTCGGAATTTTTCTAGCACTTTCCCGGAATTGAAGGGTGCAGTAACCTGACGTTTATTTTGTATTATAATTCTTTTCTTAGTTATGCGTGTTACGTTGTGAATAAATCGAAACCGAAGGCTATGAGCAATCGATGAAACCCATGATAGCTCATGATCAATCAGTATTGCAAATTATCGAAAACGAATAAGCTTATTAAAATCAATCAGTCGGTTGATATTGATAATCAAAATACTACCGGCCCTTACTGACAGCTGATCTGACAGCACTGTTGAATTGAGTATTAGTTTAGAAATTCTGTAGATTGATTAGACATTTCGTGCTCTTTTATGCTGCTGTGATTTGCAAATATTTTTATCATCTCAAATTACCGCTTTTCCGAAACTGTGCAATCAAATTGATGTCATTTACAACTAACGTTTACCTGAATGTTTAACGCAGTTATTGGACTACTGTATTTCATTGTGTGATTTACTACTGTCTTCTATTTATTCACGGTTAAACGACTGAGGTACCAGGGCTTCTTTTTACTTTCCGTTTTCATTTGATGAAAACTGATGAAGGCAATGAACAATCTATAAAATGCATGATATTGCATTGCAATGGATATGACTGAAGACATGACAATCCAAATCATTCAATAATGATATTGATAATTGATAAACAATATTGAATGCATAAGCCTTTGTTGTTATCCATTATCATCCATTTTAAATTTTATCCTTAAATAGATGACAACACAGT
Organism: Oculina patagonica; assembly: GCF_052425735.1. NCBI lineage: Eukaryota > Metazoa > Cnidaria > Anthozoa > Scleractinia > Oculinidae > Oculina > Oculina patagonica. Next base: position 20,740,339 of record NC_135764.1, read on the forward strand.
AATTATCAATTATCGATCTAATAAATGACATTGAATTTTAGCAGTCCTAACACATTACAAGGAAATATCAGACTGAGTCCTTTTATCAGAACAACTTTAGAATGACGACAGTTTGATTCTTTCTGAATGCAATACAGTCATTGATTTATGTCATACATTTTAGCTGAGCCTATTCATTACCTGTGTGCCTCTCTCTTTCAGTGAATCACTAAGTATCAACACTGAGAGATAAATATTTCTGATCAATTATTGTCATCATCCAGATAATAATGATAATTAACATATTTTTGCACATTTTTGCTAGGAATGTACTAGTATGGTGCAGTCGAGTTGCAGAGGCCTGAGGATTCGGAAAGGATTGCATCACATAAAGGATTCTTAATTTCTAAAAAATCATGGTTTGGGCAATTGTATGTTCTACACTGTATGCACTGGTGGAGCAACTTCAAATTGTGAAAGGAATAGAAATTTCACATGAAGAACTGAGAGTGAATTTGGTGCAATTCCTAAAGGAAAATTAAAACTTGGTAAGTCATTGATAGTGTTTCAAGTGACATTGTAATTTTGTTAGTAAAAACTACCTACTAACATTCATTATTCCATTATAAAAAAGACTTGATTTAAGTGTTTAAAGCATTTTCTCACAAGTGCGATTTTGTTTATAATTTCACTGCCGTATTTGTTGATTGATCACATGTACAGAGGCTTTGAAAAGCATAGGAGCTACTTCTTGCTTGAGTGCCCAACTTTGTTTTAGATTGACTTGTGTCCTTTTCATGTCATGCACTTCGGTACTGTTCCCTCATTTTTCCCGTTGTCTTTCTCGCTCAACTGCACGCTGCTCTTTCGTTTTGTTCCTTGCTTTTTACCTTCGTCTTTCCATCTCTGCTTCATGCTGCTCTTCGTTTCTCTTTCTTCGACTCTTTTTGCTCTTTGTCGTTCTCTGTCTTTTTCTAAACAGTTTTTAGGGGTTTTGACAACACACGTCTGGGTACAATATTTCGTTGGAACATTATTAATGTATTCTGATTTACTTCCTTACTCTTTCTATAGACTTTATAAGTAAAATTGACCATGAAAATTGTTTACGAAGAAATTGGCTGAAAGCCCTGGGGGGGGGGGGGGGATCCAATATGGAAGAGAAGGGAGGTTTTTATTGTTTTGCTTAGAGGTCTAAGCCTTCAAGGTCTTGTTTAGGATTGCTCAAGAAAAAATATAGAAATATATCAGTTTTAAAATGTTCCAAAATGGTATCTTTTAGGGGTCAAAAAGTGTAATCAATGCCCAGATTGGTCCCCTTTAAGGGACGGTTTAATTCAAATTTTCTGACGAGCATCTCTGTCTGTTCGATATGGGAGTCCCTCTTCCCCACTTACTTCCAGGGCTGAAAGTTACTTAATTTCTACAAGTGCAAGTAATTAAATATCTTTTGGGCATAAGAATTTTCCTTATCTTTCACCATGAACAATAAAGGTTATTTCACAGCAAATTCATCTATCAAGTAGCTCAGTAAACAAAAAGGCAGTCAATTTATAAATTTTAAAATACTTTTCTTTTATAAGACTTGTACTTATACTATACGTATATACTATGTGTGAATTGAATTCCTTTTATTGCCATTCAAGTACAATAAAAAAGATATTTGCTAGTCCAAAACATGACTTTGACTTTTTGTTTGCACAGAATTACTGCATTGAGATCTTAGTACATGTAAATAGTGCCTTTAATTTTAGGAACAGAAATGTACCGCTAAATAATTTTATTTCATTTTATTTGTTTTAACCCCTTGGCAAATTAGTTTTTCCCTTAAAATCCTGGTTCTTGAGGAATTAAATATACACAATTAACATGTAACAGCATAGTAAATATAATGTTTTCATTGTTTAAGAAAAGAGGGGGTGGGGACGGTTGAGGCCCAGGGGGAGTACTCCAGCTTGTTACTGACGGGGATGATTGAAGGATTTTTTTGGGTTTGAAATTTTCAATTCCGGGATTTTTTTGGGTTGGAAAATTTGGCAAGTATTTTTTTGGGTGACTGTATTTAGATAGGGGATCCCGGATTTTTCGGGGTATTAAAAACGAACTTAAGTGCCTTTGTCCACGGGCCTTAGCGTATTTTATGGTATGATGAATAAACAAAATGGCGTTCTTTGTGTTATGTTATTGCCCCTCCTGGCAAATTAGGGGTAATTTGACAAGGGTTTTTTTTTTTTTTTTTTTTTGGGGGGGTGGGGGGGGTGGGGGGTGGGGGGTGTTGTATTTGGTCCAGGGATTTTTTGGGTAATGTCAGAAGATTTAGGGGTTTTTTTTGGGTTCTGAGTTTCGCCTCCATTTGATCATCCCCGTCATTTACCTCCCCCCCCCCCACCCCTCCCCGTTGAGGGCAAAACTGGGCCTACAAGATCTGCTTAACCTGACCTGATAAATTTTCTGGACTACTTGTAATGATTTTGTGGGAGAGGTGCAAATTGACCTGTTGGAATTCCGATTGTTAATACCTAACTTTAATAACTAAGCTCAAGACCTAACTTAACATAAATTATCTTGTTGTGGTACTAGGTATAAGTTTACATAGAACTTAAATTCAGCTGAAATTCCACATGGAAGGAAATACTTACTGAGTTAACTTTGATAGCTGCTAAGGCCAGAAAAGCCAGCTGAGCTTGTTGATGAGCCGGGTAGTGTTTTTTAAAGCTTAGCTACACCCCTAATTGAGGTTTTGGGCAGAATATGCATGCTTTCATGGAATTAATCACAGTGCTTTCAACAGCACCTGTTGGAACTCATATGAAGGGAAAAAGGTGCTTAATCCTTTTGGGGGACCCTACAGACTGTATTTGGCACTATGACAAAATGTCACTATTTTTGCTTGCGGCTTGCTTGCTTGCTTATTTTTGCTTGTTTTACTCCGGTTTGCTAGCAGAAAGCTGTTATTTTTCGTATTGGTCCAGCATTCCATCAAAGAAAGCTGCCATTTGGGGTGAGGGGGCGAAGGAGGAGGGAGGGGGCGGGGGAGGAACAAGTTACATGTAAAATGTTACAGCTAATTAAGTGTGGATTCCTTGTCAGAAGAGATTTTATCCTAATGTTTGTTTATCACTTAGCTACAAAAAACAAAAGCAACATTGGCGTTTTCTTTCTTTCCTCTTTAAAATCTGGAAAGTGTTTGTGTGTGTGTGTGTGTGTGTGTGGGGGGGGGGGGGGGGGGGGAGAGGATTTGACCCTGTTTGGAGCCTTAACAGGTGGGGCATCTACAAAGTGGGGAATATGACCAACATTTTTCAAAACGTCAAATGCCCCCAGGGGGTGGGGCATACGTGCTTTTAAAATTGACTGATACATAACATACCAGTCATGGTGGGGGTATGGATATTTTCTAGAACAACACAAGCTTTCTTTGTTCTAGTTCATCTTCGAAAGTTTATACAAGTTTATCTTTAGGAGGTTTAATGCACAGACTGCTAATTGACAATCCTTTTTTATTGATCAATTTCTTTGCTCTTATATGGTGCTGTTGTTCATGGTTAAAAAGGATTCATACTATATATGTATATAAAGAAAATAACATGAATAAAAAAATCACTCTATAAGGTTTAAAGGGCAAATAACCAGGGAGCTCCGCTTTTAGGCTTGCCTAAATCTATATATTATATATATTAGCGGAGCTCCACGCGCCGAAGGCGCGTAGCGTAGCTCCATTGGTAACATGCGGGTACAAGGGAACAGACAGGGCAAATGGTATCCTATCGAACCGAGAAATTTTGGTTGTCGCGTACGTACGTCCGTACGCACGGATTAGGCCTGGGAACGAGCTAGGCTCCGGTGGCAGCCCGCGTCTTTTGGCGGGAAAAATCATTACTATCAAGGCCTTAGCAAAAAAGTTTTTTAAAAACGATTTCTACTCAGCTAAGCTTTATATAGTAGGAAGTTTTAAACGCGAGGAAAAAAAATCATTCTTAGCTCTTGTTGACAATGTTAGAATTACATGAAGGGGAGACTAACTTGAGGAAGTCCGCTGTGTGAAAAGTCAGGAAACAATCTCACAGCATGCCGATTTACCAAGCGTACGCATGAGTTCACTACTAAGTATGAAGACTCCTCGATTGAAAAGCACACGAAGAACTCAGTTTTAAAGACAGTTTATTACAGATACATTATTTCTGGATATATTCCTCGTTTCACCCGCGATGACAACCATAGTTAGTAGAGGAGTAAAGATTGTGGTCGATCGAAATGGAAAATCTTCCAAGCTTCTTGGTGAGTTTGAAGCAAAGACGGTCAAAGACAACATTCCTTTACGAAAACAAGGTGAGCTATTGATGTTCATTTTTTAACAGATTAGAAAAGTCTTTGGTATTTAGATTAACCAGCATTCAACCTAATACACTGTACATCATTTTTAAACGAAGCTGGGTTCTAGCTCTCAGTCGTGTACCGGTATGTCAAACAAGGACATAGACTTAATGAACTGAAATTCGTTTTGTCTTAAACACTAGTTGTATTCAAAGCATACCTTACTTCTGGTTTTTCCTATCCGCGTTAATTTGTTTATTCTGTAGTTAAATCACCGAAGTAGGAAGAACACACCACTTTTAAACGTTGGAAAGAGTACAGAACAAGTAGAGAACAAAATTTACATGAAAATTTGTAAGGATGTGGTCGAGTCAGATGCAATACAGTATGGGGCCCAGTTCTCGGCCACTATAGACGTAAACTAGTATTTCTTTTCTCAGAATAACCAAAGAAACTTGAAATTTCTCCCAGAGCTTTCTACATTATTCAGCTTTTTGGTGTAAAGCTATCGACCGGTTAATAATTAATTATCCCGAACAATAATAAAAATAAAATATCCTTTTGTGGGCCCAGTTCTCGGCCACGCGGCCCAGTTCTCGGCCACCAAAAAGCTTACCGTATTTACTCGAATAAGCGCCGCGGCGCTTATTAAATTTTTCGCGCCTCAAGTGCGGCGCTTATTCGAGGGCGGCGCTTATTTGAGGGCGGCGCTTATTTAAAAATTGGACGCAAGAAACAATCGAATATAGACGAAACCTCTACAGTAACAAAAAGAAGGGACTTTTGATTATCAGGATTCGTCTCTTACGGAAGAGAGTTTTTGCGCTTGCTGTCCCGACAAAGATTACGGCCTTCACAACGTTAACAGAACTACGTATTGTAAGAATTTTGGATAGAAAAATAATGGACGAGCGAACTTTGAACTGCGAAACATCGCTTTTGACGAAAAGGAATTTTAAAGGCTGTTTTAGAGTTGCTTTGTCGTGTTATTTTAAGTTACACGGAATTCCTCGAATAAGCTCCTCATCGTGACTGCGGCGCTTATTCAGGGGCGGCGCTTATTAATTTCTTGGTCCCAAATGCGGCGCTAATTCGAGGGCGGCGCTTATTCGGGGGCGGCGCTTATTCGAGTAAATACGGTATGCGTAATTTCCGTATAAAAAGGCTCAATTAATTTTCACAGTCATAAAATCACTCTGTAAACTTATTTATGTTATATCGATCGCAAATTATTTTTATGAGGCTTTTTGCAGGTTCTTGCAAAACCGCAGAATTGTGTTGTGTGACCAATGCATTTAGATGGTTTACTTTGCAGTGGAAGGGTCTTGAAAGAGTTAGGTGTTGTAGAAATAATAAACAAGACAAGAGTTAGCTCAAAACTTAGAGATTTAATTGAACTTTATTTTTAAAACATTTCTTTCTTTTATTCTGGCTGCAGTAGATGAAATTATATTAAAAACCAAGCGCTAAGCTGTGATAGCGAGCAGGGTGGCCGAGAACTGGCAAATACGCAAAAGTCGCACGGAAAAATTCCGAAGTAAATTAAGACCAACAAAATACAAAGAATCAACGAAAAGTTAACTTAAGCAGAAAACTGAATTATTTTACGTTTCACATGCAAAAAAATTAGCTCTTTTGGTTGGGGCTTTCGGATAAAATACGAATTTAACTGCATCCAAGAATTTCAAGGAGCCGTAAACAAACAAGATTTCGGGAAAACAAATTAACCTACCTCCGCGTAAACTCGACGTGTGAGCTTTCTATAGCGTGTTGAAGGATCAAACTAACGATACTTAGAGCACAAGAATCAGTCTATCGCAAATGTAAATCTATCGCTGGATGTAAATAACTTTTTGTTTTAATTCAACTGAGGCGTGAAAAAACGCGTTGAACACAAAGTGGCCGAGAACTGGACCCGGCCGAGAACTGGGCCCCATACTGTATAGGGGACATTGCTAGCTGAGAGTCTTAGCGAAATATAGTTTCTCCATGACCTCTGTTATTTTTCACTAAGAACTTTGCGTAGTCTTCCTTATTTTAGTTTTTATATTTTTATCATATGAATGTTATGAGTGAAAACGTTTTGTGAAAGTTTTGTATTTCTTATCTGATTTTAAAGCCTTTCTCAGAATAAATTGATTAGTTTTTTCATATTATTATAACTTACCGTATTTAATCGATTAAACGCCTCCCTCGAATGAGCGCTACATATTAGAACAGAAATATTAATTAACGTCGCCCTCAAATAAACGCTGCATCATGATGATGCAGCATTCATTCGAATAACAGACTCGGAAAGCAAATGCAGTAATAATCAAGCTTGAGCACGCCAAAAAAATATTTTTCTTGATTGTAACAAGGTTTTAAGGTATTGAAATTGACTTTTCAGGCATGCACTAAAACATGTCTCTGTTTTTTAAATGTTCAGTTACCATACTATTGTTTACAAGAAATAAATTGAATTTTAAATGAACGCCGCCCTCGTATAAACGCTTTCCTCTAATAAACGCCGCACTCGAATCACGAAAAATTAAATAAACGCCGTGGCGTTTAATCGAATAAATATGGTACATAAAAGAATATAGCACAGATTCTAAAATGTTATGCGAAAGATCATGAAATTTTCTTAAGTTATAACAACCAAGCTGATCCTGAAGTAATAATGTAGGATAAGGGCTTGGAAAAAAATAAATTCCAGATTGCCCTGTGGTTAACAAGCAGCTCTCAAATTTTGCTTGCCTAGGACTGTGCATGATTATGTTTCTTAGTAAACTTGTGACTGTATAATTTACATGTAGACGACTTGCCTGTGCCTTTTAACCTAAATTACGCAAACAGGCACGAAAAATTAATTGCTTGACAGAAAAATCTACTTGCCCCAGATAATCAGAGGGTACTTTTTTAGCCCTGTGGCTATGAGCATTGCTTTCTGGAAGGTTGCACATGACTCGTACAATTCTTTAAGCCTTTCAAAGTTTTCCAACTTAAAGCAGTGACTAAATCAAATATTTTTGCCATTTTTTTTTTTCTACAAGAGAAGTAGGATTAGTTTTTGATCGTGAAAAAAATAAGTTCAAAATGGGCCTGTCTGCGATGACTCAAGGATTATATAATTAAAAGTAAATAATACATACATGTATTATTTATTTACATGTACAACAAGTTTTTTGAGGTCAATTTCAGTGAGAAGTATTTATGGAGGGTGTAAGATGCAGTTTGAAGTTATCATTTATTTTGGTAAATCTGTTGTCTTTCTAAAACTTGCTGTTAGGATTTCCATACTTTTTGCCAGGATGCAAGTTAAGAATTTTACAGGTTTTTGATATGTATAAATTTTGTTTTCAGTGCAGGGAAAACAGTCAAGGGGTGCAGTTAGTGAAATTGGTGATGCAGGTAATCATTACATAAGTGTCAGCTTATACCTTTCTTTAGCTAGATATTAAAGAAGCTCCATGACACATTAGTGCATGAAACTTGTTTTTCAAGTGTAAAACTTTTGGGTGTGAAAAATGGTATGCGTTTTAACCCCTTGGTAAGTTTACATTGTATATTTCCCTAAAATCCTCGTTCAATTGAGGAATTTAATATACACAATTTATATGTAACAGCACATGTACATAAAATGTTTTTATTGTTCAAATAAAATGTTTTCGTTGTTCATACAATGCACCCCTCCCCCACCGTGGAGGAGGGGTATGAGGGCAAAGAACCAACAAGATCTGCTACCTGACCCGACAAAATACCGGAATACTTGTAATGATTTTGTGGGAGAAGTGCAAATTGACCTGTTGTGTTTGAATTCCTTTTGTTAATACCTTAATTAAACCTTAATAGCTAATAAGCTCAAGCCCTAACTTAACATAAATTGTCTTGTTGTGGTACCAGGCAAATGTAGAAATAGAACTTAAACTCAGCTGAAATTTTACGTGAACACAAAGACTTAGTAAAATTTTAGAGCTGTTTAGGCCAGAAAAGCCAGCTGGGCTTGTTGATGAACCGGCTAAGTGTTTTCTTAGCTACATCCCTGATAAAAGTTTTAGGGAGAATATGTAAGCTTTCCTGGACTTAATCACAGTACTTTCAACAGCACCTGTCAGAGATAAATAATTATAAGAGTCTCAAAAGACACATCATTTTGTAGGGAACTCTTGAATTAAGCCGGTGTTTCACACCCCAAAACATTCATCAAAGCCTCGCCATGTGCCGGGTCTTTTTGATAGCACTATTAGTGTCTTCAGTAGGTAAAAAAGGTTTTGCTGACACACTCACTCTGAAAGGACTTTTTGGTTCTAAACATACATGTATCCCCCAACACATTCCCTGGCCCATGCAAAAATTGGAAAAATAACTCTCTTTTTTATGTATCTGTATAATGTTCTGAATAAATTCAATTAAAATTATAAATATTCATTTGATGTCAATGATCATCAACAAAATGGTATCTGTTATTTTCCCTTTTTCAGGGTTAACACGAGTAGCAGAATTTCCACAGAGAGTTGCAGACACAGAGGAGAGAGAGAGAGAGAGAGAGAGAGAGAGAGAGAGAGAGAGAGAGAGAGAGAGAGAGAGAGAGCCAGAAGAAAGGGAACTTTTGTAACGTAAAAAGGGAACTTTTGTAACGAAAAAAGGGAACTTTTGTAACGTAGGGAACTTTTGTAACGTGCTTAGGGAACTTTTGTAACGTGTGTAGGGAACTTTTGTAACGATCATCGGGAACTTTTGTAACGATGGGGAACTTTTGTAACGTGAATTAGGGCACTTTGGTAACGACTACAAAAAACCTTATCTACGATGAAAGATAACTGACTTCACAATTGTAACTACTAACAGGGGTTTATAGGTAGTATTATAGCAGAAACAAACACGTTTGACTTCTGTTTTTCGCTAACTATTCTTTGTATACTTTTTCAGATTCCATCGTTTGGGAGGGATGATTCCCACGAAGAAAAAGACGCAATTTTATTTCGTTAACACAACCGAAACGTACAAAACTTTATTAATAATTTACATCTTACTTGATCAAAAATGAGATATAGTATAAACGTAGTAAACAATAACAGTGGTTTGCACATTGATAATTGAGTTTTTCATTGAATAATACCAAGCACTTTCAGTTACCTGCTATTTCGAAAGAAAAGTTCAAGTGCCTGTTGTCCATGGAATGGTAACAAATTAAACTGAAACGTTAACAAAATTTAAACGTACTAACGCAATTTTGAGCTAAGCTCTTGTAATAACGCTAACAACTACAAACAGTTGTTTCACCCACTTATAAAACCGCTGCCAAAATTTGGCACACATCCCTTTTATACTATCTTTCATCTGAAATTTTAACTGATTAAATTTTGATGGTAAGAGTTGAAACCAAGAGTCTGGTAACGACGGTGGACCCCCCGGGGGGGAACCCAAAAAAGTTTTATACGGGGAGGCTCCGCCCCAAGCTCTTACCCCTTACCCTTTTATATACCATTTTGACAGAAATTGCACCCCTTTCGTATACCTTTTACTGAAAAAGGTACCCCTTTCATATACCCAAAAGACGTGACATAGCCCTAGAACAGGACGTTTTCTTGTCATTTTTATGAAGCGCTTAATAAATTAAAATAATACAGCCATAAAGTGGGTCTGTTCGAAATATTTTAATTACAGGCCTTTTAAAAAACCTAAATGACGGATTTTCATACCCTTTCATATACCTAAACTTGTGAAATCCCTACCCTTTTATATACCTGAAGCCTGAAAAGGGTACCCCTTTCGGGCGGAGCCTCCCCGTATAGGCCGTTATATGGAGTATCCCCCCCCCGGGGTGGACCCGCGTAATTACCATAGCCTTCTGCCTATTTGAACTCTTTAGAGCCTTTCCCCGTTACTAAAAACGGCTCCAGCTGAACAATATTTAGCTGGTAAACTGAAAACATCTGAACGACAGAAAAATATAAACGCGTTAAGTAACGAAAAGGTTAACTTGACCTTATGACAAAAAGGCAACTAAAACCAGCCCCTCACCTTAATTTCTTCCCGTCATTAATTTCTAAAACTTCACAGCAAGTTTAGAATGCTTGCTCATAAGGGCAAAAAATCTCAGCAAAGGTCACTGCTCCGAATTTGATTACGTTTTTCACCGAGTAAAAAAAGACGTGAAAACTACAATAAGGGTTTATCAGCGAACAGAACTTATAGCCTTTTCGCATGATCTTTTTCACATAGTTTGCAACAAAGTTTTGCAATGTTTTGAGCCCTACAATGGGACTAGTGAACCCGCGACCAAGTTAAAATCCACTGCAGTTTTGCCCTACTTCAAAGGTCTTTCCGAACAACTTCGCCGCTGCCTACAACAACAAGGCGTGCGTGCTGTTTTCAAGTCGGAAACCACACTACGATCACACCTAGTACGGCCGAAAGACGCTGTTGATTTCACTAAACAAGATGGCGTTGTTTACATCGGCGAGACGGGAAGACCTATGCAAGACAGGATCAAAGAGCACGACCGGGACATCCGACTTGCCCGTACCCAGACCTCCGCCGTTGCAGAACACACCAACAACACCGGACACTACCCGCTTTGGAATGAGGTAAAGTTTATTGATCGTGACCCACACTGGTACAAACGCAGGGTCAAAGAGGCAATTCACATAAGACTTCACCCTAATAATATCAACAGGGATAATGGAATTGAAATTCCTGAGGCATGGATGCCCACGATCAAGAAACACAACAACAGGAGAACTGTACGACAGCGGACCGCTGAGGGAACAACAGCACACAGAAACAGCGAGGATTGAAATGCACCAATCACAGCTGTAGAAAACCAACCAATCACAGCGCGGCAGCGTGTATAAGTTCACGCACAACCAGTCGACCTTATCGCCTGATGAAGACTAGCAGTGTGCAGTCGAAACGTCGCGTTCTCCATGCACACGTGACTACGTCGTGAGACAAACGAAAAATACTTAATTATTGTACTCTACCACGATGAATAACCACAAGATTTTTTTACGATATATTATAGGCATACTATCTATGCCTGTTCAAGATAAACTCAGAATGCTATAAAATACTCAATGAAGCATCAAACAAAGACACTGCCATGTACCACTGTAACGGGTCAAGATTTGCAAAATACTACCAAGGGTTTAAAAATCAGTTTTCCTTTTTTAGGCTTAATACTTAATATATACATACTATTCTACTAAAAAGATAACGTATTCATTTCATAATTTTTGTATCTTTTCAATGATGAGTACCTGCAATGCCTTACGTTAGCCACGCACCTAAAACTTTAGGGTCTTGGTAGGGTGTGGGTATCAGAGACAACGCCCTCTTTAAAACAGCTATAGCTATAGCTATGTATGTATATTTTTTTACCAAGTGCAGATCTCTGCCTCACTCAGCAGGAAATGTCATGCTAAATGAAGGAAACTTATAATAAATCGTCATTATGTATATGGATACAATACATGTAGCACCGAATATTAGATCTTGGTAGCTAGGACATCCCAAGGCTTTGTGCGGTAGATCAGCCAACTTAATTGTTTTTCTTTTTTCTTGTTTTGCGCCGGGTTTTTCAACTTTATCAGCGGTATGACTTTCAGTGTTTGAAATAACCTTTCTTCTTTACAGTTCTGTGTTTCTATTTCCCAACACAAGCTCTTCTGGAATAATTGTTGTGTAGTTGGTTTGTTAGTCCTCTTATATTCTACAGAGTGCTTTTCAGGGCCTCGGTATGCGCAATTGTTAGGTGCGTAGTTTTTAAAATATATCTACGCTGTGTCATGCGTGTTGCAAGGAGCAAGTTGCTTATGTTATAAATTATGTCAAGATGTATTTGCATCACTGATATTTGCCCATGAAGTAACTCAAACTGTCATTTTTTGCGTCCACATTACCGCTCAATTACGCGGGTGTTCAAAAACCCTTTTCGTGGCCGTAACTCCCTTTCCTTGAAAGGGAAAAATATGAAATTTGGGTCACTTGTTGCTCTCGTGATGGTGTTTAATTTGATTATAATATTGTGTCCTATCTCTCAAAAAAATATGCCGATAATGACATTCGGAACATCTAGCAAATAGGGAGCTTTCGTAACGTTGCCGCTTTTAAGACATAGGTAACTTCAAATCTTTATAAAAAATAAAGGACTGCGCCGTTTCCTTTGATTTTTCTCTGGTATATTGCCTAAGCATAACTTAATATTGTGCTAAAGTTTGAGCAAATTTGGTTGAATAGCTTTTATGAAATAAAGTTTTCAAAGTCACTAAACACGAAATGAGCTTTTTCCGAACCGTGATTCTGTTCATTGGCATGAAGAGTCAAACGGTTACACGGCAGAATTTTTCTGGGCGTCATAACTCACATTTAAATTAATGTGGTAATCGAGAGAATGGTGTGGGACATAAATGGTAAGCAAATAGCTACATTTCGGCCAAGAAATTAGATTAAAAGCTTTTAACAGGATGCTTACCACGAAAAAGGGCACATTTGTAACCTCTAAGCTACATATTAGTATCTTATTCAGTGATGTTGAAGTGGTATATGCTGACCACTTGTATGCATTGGAATTACATGTTAAAGGTTATTTCAGCCTTTGAATGGCTTCGCTGCGTGCAGAATTGTTCGAGCTATCATAAATAGAGAATGGCGTTACAAAAGTGCCTTACTTTTCTTCTAGGAAGAGAGAGAGAGAGAGAGAGAGAGAGAGAGAGGGAGAGATCTTATTGCCAAAAAAAAAAAATGACATGCGATGAAATCCGAATATAGAGGCCAAAATGGACAACAAAACCTGCATTGAAATAGTTGTGAATAAACCCTGCTTGCTGGCTTGCTTACAGGAACCGTTATTTCTTAACCCTATTCAGACCGGGGGGGGGGGGCTTTTGAGGCCCGCGCTGACTTTGAACTTTTATAACTTTTTGAAGATTTAACCAAACGCTGCCAAACTTTTTGAGTTTTCCTAAAATTTATCTGGCAACAATTTAGTAGGGTTCGATGATGTGTCGGGAACTTGACATCACCATGGCAACGGCATTTTGACAGGCATGTTTTCCCAAATTTGTAGTTTTGCGTGTTTCTGTTAATAAAAATCAACTTAAATGGAATTATTTTTACATTTTTACGGGTTTAAAGCACATTTTTATTTATTTTGAGTACTTTGCAGTGATTTTGGGTGGTTTTCTGGCATTTTGGGAAAATTTTGAAATCCAAGATGGCGGATCCAAGATGGCGGCTGTTTTGACATCATGATGTAATTGTCACGTGATGTGACGTCACCATTCCACGTGACGTATACCAAAAGAAAGAATTTTGGCCATACAATACATTCTATAAGTTTCATGGTGATTCGTAAAATATTCTGGAAGTTACATAGGGGGGGCTTCCGAAGCCCCCCCCCGGTCTGAGAAGGTCCAAAAAAGCCCGGTCTGAATAGGGTTAAATTAATTTGTTACCCAAAAAAGTCAATGCACTATATTCTCTTACTTGAGAAATATTTTATTTATCCATTTTAGTTCAGTAAAAAATAAGGTATTTCCAGTCCGTACTGCGCAGACTCAGGGTTTGTTTTCATTTTTGTTTTGAATTCGTTAAAACGTTACACTTCGGTGATAGCGGACATGAAGTTTTTTAGTTCGCCATTACGGATCGTTTCGTTCAAGAATTCACGATCAGCTAAAACGTCCGTTTGAAATTCCGTCGAGCTTCTTTTACTCGTTATTATTGTTTTTGCAAGGATATCTGGCGTTAATAATGAAGAAAAAGGTAAGTTTTGTCCCGGAATTTTTATTTTTGCTAGTAAACATTCTTTTGTTTGTGAGACTCACAAACATTGCAGGCTGAGATTGCGCAGTACGGACTGGAAAACGTCTTTAACGTTACTAAAAGCATGTGAAAAGTTAATAAGGGGTATATGAGTTTTAAAATTTTGTTGAAAGTTTAGAGATGATCTGCCAAAACTTTACATTTGAGTCAAAAGCATTAGCTTCATCACATTTGTAACAGCCTTGTTCAAGGTCGTGGAGGCTACGCCCAAATGCTCAAGCTATGCAAAAAACTAACTTCTGGTTGCTCATGTAGATTTCCCACTCCCTTTAAAATGTTTGCAACTAAATCAAACTGAGGTGTTAGGCAGAATTTGTGAGAAAAATCGAACATCAAGCATTTTGACGAAGATTTCCTATGTACTTGGACTGTCCATCACTGAAACGAAACGTTTTCGCGCTGTTTTCGGTCGTTCGTCCGTGTACACTTGCAGAGGGGGAACCACGCGAGGTTCGGGATCAACACAGCAACAACAGTCCTTCGGAACGGCAGAGAATACGCAGTTACTTGGCTCCTACAATATAGTTTATTTCAATAACATAACCAAAGTATATTTTACAAAGCACTTCTATTTACAAGGAAAAACGGGATTGCATCATATAATTTAAAAGTCTTAACTAACATTAGATCATGCGTTTAAGAAAGCACGATTGGCTTAAGCGGAATTTAACTTTTACAACATTAATCACTTTCAAAACAAGGCAGGTAGATAACAGTTATACTAAAGGAAAGTGAAGGTTCCGTTACACCTCAACGCTAATTACAGTTATGCATATGAACTTCAACAAAACAACAGGTGACTGCTACGGTTAATGAACCAAATCAATAATTTCTATGTTAGATTTTTCTATTTTTCTATCTTTTTAACAGCGAATGCGAATAAATAAAATTAAACCAAATAATCAATTTTTCCTCTCCTTACATGTAGCTTTCATTTCAACGATCACATGTCGCTTGCGTTTCTTCACTGGCGCCGTAAAAGTTAGAACTGCAACACGTCACTTTTATTTTGTCGCTGGAAGTGAAAGTATCAGTAAAAACGTTATTTGAAAGGTAAGAAGGCGTATGGTTGGCATAATCGGGAATCGTCCGGATGCCCCCTATAAGTTGTTACTGCTAGCACTGGGAAAATTTACAGTAAAGAAAATTGTCGGTTGCACACTTGCTTTTAAAGTTTCATTTTTTCACAGTACTTTTATGCTTTGATTAATACTCCGTATAACTCAATTCCATATAGATAAATTCCATATTTGCGAGAGGAGTTCCTGCCTGTTTGAACAATCCTAAAGTAACGGAAAGCTCCCACTTCACCTCCGACAGTCCATGTTCCTGTATAGTACGGAAAGTGACCTCTGTGCATTGGCTGGTTACTACTATTTTTTGTTTTAATATCCTTCCAGTCCTTTCCATCAATAGACCCTTGGAGCTTCCAGCGACAAAGGATTGAATCGCCTTCTTTCTTCCCGTGTCTTAAAGCGTAGTGAGTGAGAAACAAGAGGTAATCCTTGCCTAAATCAACACACCACCAGGAATCTTGCTTTTCAGCCGTTCCACAGCTTCGTGTTTTCCCCTTAACAAGTTTGTAGGTTTGGTGGTTGACTACGTCATTTGCATTCCCTGGCCCATCAGATGATCTGGTGGCAACGACTTCTGATGACTTCTCTTTTTTTAAGGAACAGATAACTCCGGGCTTTTGAAAGTCCTCATCGCTGGGTAAGAAAGTTCCTGTGTCATAACAAAAAAATAATTTTGTAAAGAATGCTTAAAAAAGGAATTCAGAAGACAATTAGCGGATACCTTTTCTTCCTCTTTTCTCACCCTTCGTCACCAAGATTCGCTGTATCTGAATGGTTACGTTGTGCTGGTATCATTAAACAGATCCTGCATAACGTTATAACCAACGAGAGTGCACAGTGAAGGTGATTAGACACTAGCGCCCAAGTTTTAGTCTGGTCGACCGTTTTTACTGCATTCGAATCGACCTTATCCAGAGACTAACGATTCGCACCGCTTATTACGTTAAATATTTAAGAATTAGACTACGAGCCAGATTTTTTTATGAGCTATTAGCATAACCCAGCTGCCGTCTGTTGTCTGCTGTGTAATCTGATTGGCTAGACAGGTGTCGTCTATTGATCGGTAGACGGCTCTCGAAGCGCGCGCTTAGTTTTCGCTTAATATTAATCAACAATTAGTCTGTAATAGTAATATGGATAAATAACAGCTTTATTAAAATCAAACCCGCCGTCAATTCCATTAGAAAGGCGTTTGAATAGCATAATATTTTCGCCCTCTATCTATCATGTGTCAAAACAGATCGGATGGCCGGCGAAGAATTCGGGAAGAATTCTGAATTTCTTGCAATCTACGTTCTTTCCAGAGCCTAAATGAAGCAATCATAGAAGAGATGTCTTTCGCAATTATATACTTCGATAGTAATTCGCTATCCGCCGCTTATATTTCTCGGCAGCCTGAATAATTTTGTAGTGAAAATCAGGGTCTCATTGTCGGATCTTCGCCTAATAAATTCAATTTTGGACCATTTTTTGGATACCTTCAATCTGTTTTTCACTAACTAAAGCAAAACTGTTTGGAATCTATCATTTTTCGAACCTTTCGAGAATCTCGGCCCCAAATTGTGCTCTGCACGCCCTATTTTGTTGTCAAGAATGCGTCCCCTCCATTCAAAGCCTTTGCCCAAACTAAAATTGTTGTCCGACTCATGCGGGAGGTCTCATTCGGCGAAATCTATTTTCAGTAATAGTGCGCTTCGCTATTGCGCGCGTGAGCTCGTAAGATCCCATTTTCTCACTTCTAACCGATGAATGTGTGAGAAGTGTTTCCTAAATGTTCCAGCTGACGTTTCACAACGCGTAGGATTCTGTTTTTTGGAAACGCCAACATATTTTTTCAAGTTTTCCGAACTTTGTCTAACGCTGAGTTACAGGTTATCTCATTTTCGTGGTCTATACCCTCATACCTCTCGACCAAGGATCGCACGAGAGCTCTCTCAGCTAGTATAACTTTTGTTTGGTCTATAACTCACGGACATTACCTTTTATTTTTTTTCTACAAGGATACGTTACTCATATATGGAAATATTTCCTGTATTCAAAGTTGGTACTTACTGCTCACGAAGTTCTTGCAATTGGCGATTTGCTCTTCTAACGTTTTGCAAAAAGACTGCTTCTCGTTTACTCCGTCTTGAAGTCGGTCTATTACAGAAGAGTTGTAAATTGCATTTTTCAGGAGTTCATCATTTTCTTTATTTTTTTTTATTCACTGTTGACTCGATTTGACGTTTCTCGTTTGTTAGGTTTTCCTTCTCATCTTCAAGGTTTTTCTTTTCCTCTTTTAGCTAACTTTTCTCCTCCATTAGCTTGTTAATAAGATCAGAAGATTTTCTGTTTTCCTTTTTGAGATTGTCTTTAGTTTTCTCGATTTCGTTTTTATCCTTCTTTACTTGTTCATATCCTTTCTTTAACTTATTGATTTCACTTTCACAACTTTTGATTTTCTCCTCCATTTTGTTTTTCTCCTTTTTAAAAGTCTGCCTCTCTGTGTTGTGGTTTAACTCAAGTCGGTTGATTTCAGACTCCTTTTCTCTCCTTAATGCGTTTAGTTTAATCTTCAAACTAGAGCAATGTGGACAAGACTGGCTTCCTAAAATTAACAACGTTGGATTAGTTTCTAAATTACATTGGCGTAGCAGTCGACAGTTTCCGGCACTTTCCTAGACTAAGATTTTGATGGGTCATTTAATATAACCAATCTTTATCATTTGATGCTACAATGATGGTGTCAAACAAATGCCCAATTGTAAGTAAACACGTTGTTATCATTTTTTTTACCATTGGGTTACCATAGCAATAGTATAACCTTCTAAAAAGACGCTTTATAATTTTAGCTTTAACTGCTAATGACTCAAAAACGAGCTCGGTGACCCTATTTTTATTATTAAATTTTGATCAGTACGACAAGGTGTAACTTTTGGCAAAGTTTAAAACAATTCCACACATAGAGTTTAGAGCCACCTTAAACGTTTGCCGAATGTTGTCACTTATCCTAATGATTAAAAAAATCGATAATAAATCAAAGTGGCTCTGGGCCACTGAACTCGGATAATTAATTATGATACAAGAATCGAGAACCGCAAACTGATTCAGATTACGTCATTAACTTAAATACGTCCAAAATATTCCAAAATAGAAAAAAGAACCACGAGTTTGTACCCAGCGGACTTGTTTTTCAGTTGTAGGCAGATAAAGCTAATCATAACGTGTTCACTAGTTATTGGACATATGTTTAATACCATAATTGTTGCGTAAACTGAAAAAAAATCATTGCGTTGATCCGTCAAGGTTAAGGTGCTAAAAAATGCAGGAAACTCCAAGTAATATGATACGACGGTCCGTTACCGGTTCGATAACATTGCTTTTTTTTCTACCAAATGCCCAGTGGCCATGACGAGGTAGGGGGATTAACGGTTAGCATACCAAAACAATGCATTATAAAGACATACGAGTATGGTAAATACATTTCTTCCTAAAGATAAAACCATATAAGAAAGTTGAAAATATCGATGCACTGAAACTAGTGCACCTACTTGACTCAGCTGTTTAATGTTCAATAATGTAATTTTCCTAATGTACCTGTGCTACTAAGTCTTTCTCGTAGATCTGCGCTGTTTTCTCGTTCCATGCTTAGTTCGGATCTCAATACGCTGTTTTCTATTGTGAAAGAAAAGTGGGAAAACAGTTACGTGACAGTGCAGCTACACAGTGAAGAATTGATTTCAATCATTGATTTTAATTTGCAAACTGGAACAAGTAGGCTCTTACCGATAGTGCTAGCACTTTTTTGGCATTATTTGGCTTCGCGGCGAGCATTTATTTTTACATTTTATCCCAATAAGCACTGCTAGCATTATTTTGGATTTTCGACTGACTATTTGTATAATTTTGTGTTAAAAAGCACAATCTGACTTTATTTATGGCGTCCAAAGATGCATTATGCCCTCATTTAAGTCAAAGGAGCCGAGGAGGTCTGCGGAATAGGTTTTATACGTCAGTGGTTGCCTTCTTGAAACCCAGTTTATCACACTCGTTCCAAGATTACGACATCCACGTTGTCATCGAGGAACAATGGAAGTCAGCCAGCGAAGGCAGAGATAGCTCGAGAGCGTACTCTGACATCAAACATTGATCGCTACATTTTATTGTTGAAAAATGTAACTGAAAATCTAAAAAATGTAATATTTTATGTTGAAAAATTCGGAAAAAGTGGGTATTTTTATGTAACCCACAAGCACATTTTAAAAAAATTAGCATTATTTTGGCACCTTTTTGGCAAAAAACGAGCACTTCTTTTAGCATTTAATGCTTTTTTTACGAACACTTTCGAGAGCTTCTAATTGTAATACTCAACTTTTAAGATTGATAATTGTTTTTGGTCAGTAAGTTTGATACCCTTACTAACTTTTGAAGTATTATTCACTTCTAATAAAAACACTTTTCAAGTGTCCGTTGTCCGTCTTAGAGAGGTGACTGCAGGGTCCATCACCAGGTGTCCGTCGTATACAGGTGCCCGTCCCGTTAAGAGAGAGTTAACTGTACGCTACAGTCAACTCTCTCTAAAACGGACACCGTAGGGACCGGCTCCAACTTTCCGTTTTAGAGAGGTGTCCGTCTAATAGGGAGTTTAGTTAAAGTAAAATGACTGGGAAATAGCAGGGATGGGGCCAACACCAGGTGTCCGTCTTAAAGAGGTGTTCGTCTTAGAGAGGTGTCCGTTAAGAGAAAGTTGACTGTATAACATTAACCAGGAGTAGCAAGCTTTCACTTTCAACGAAAAACTTTATCTTTATCAATAAACAGTTATTTATTTTTCCCTAGCCAATCACTGGTTGCCAGAATATACCAGTGAAACGAATATGTAGCTGGCCGCCTTTCGTTGTTTGAAAAATAATCAATTTTCCACCACTATCCACCTCAACTTCGGTGAATAATAGTTGTTAGCTATTCACCTTCACTTTAATTTCCGTATAGATAAAGTCACTTACCGGCTTTTAAAATTGTACTTATGAGATGTGAATGAGCTTTCTCAATTGCTTCCTTAAAGATGTCATAGGCTTTTGCACCTCTTTTTGGTATTATATCTAACAACATTTCACATTTTTTGTGTCGAGGTCGATCCGCCGCCTTTATATTTTCTTCGTCTCTTTCATTTAACAAATGCGAACCAGACATCGCGAGTAACACTTCTTCAGGATCCATGTCTTGCACGAGCACCTCTCTGACACTCTTCAAGATTTTTCTATGTTCTTCATCCATTGGTTCGTCATGATCAGTTGATATGTTTGGTCTGCCGATCATCGTTCCCGTTGGCATTTTGCTGAACCTGTTTTAAAAAGAAGAACACGATGAGAGTGAAACAAGTACGTTGTTGCATTAAGTAACGTTTTATGCAATTTGCCTCGCAATTTTGGTCCAAGAAAAGTGCAAAAGTTTTTGCTCGGGGAAACACGGAATCTTGGTGCAAGGAAGCGGCAATCGTGTAATCGTTTCAATTTTGACTGATAGACGAGAAATCGTCGAAATTTAAGGGATAACTTAGATTTCTGCAGCCCCATCCAGAGTGCACCCAGAGCCTCAGTCTAATGTAACAGCGACGAAATACATCCAGAAATTATTTTGATCCATTTACCCATGGAATTGTCTTTCTCGTTCTTTTTTTTGTGCTTTCTTTGGCCTTTCAGTGTTGAAAAAGTTACCACCTTAACCTCAGGGAAGACGGGAAATTTAAAATTATTCTGTGAAACCTACTGTGGCCTAACGATTAGCTTGAATAAACTCCGGATCGAGCAGTCTGTGTTTGAGCCCTGACCAGGCCATTAAATAATGAAGCGCGCGAGTGACGTCATGACTCAGACAAGACTCAGACAAACAAACGGTAATGGCGGACGATTTTACTAAAACACTCTTTAAAGCAGCCGGTATTTCTAAATTACTGACATATGATGATGAAAACTTGGCCTAGATTCATTCTATTTCTCTCAGACCATGCTGATGTTCTTTGAGCCTCGTGGCGGTTATGTTTATTTGCATTCTATTGTTGGACCTCGCGCGCTTCGCTATTAAGTTCTCTAGCAAGAAACCAGAGTAAATACTTGGTAGGAATTGTGGGTCACTAGGTCTGTGAAAGCTTAAAAACTTTTAAACCTCATACAAAGTTAAAGTGTATAACTCGTTGTAGTATAAATTATATATATTTTTTTAATTTGAACAACATAATCGAGTTACAGGGCGCTTTCTATTCAACCAAAAATTCCGGAAATTTCGGAACAAGGACGAATGGTACAGAAGTTTCCTGGGAGTGTCGACTTTTCGAAACGCGAACCATTCAACCGAAAATACCCGGAAATTTCAGAAGCAAAATCAAATGGAACTGAAAGTTACCGGAATTTTTTTTCGAAAATTTGGGTCTACCTTGCGAGGTTGTCCTCTTTTCCGGAAATTTTAGAAAAAGTGACCATTTTACACTCAGCCCAAGTTCCTTCGGCGATTTGTGCGGCTGAAAGCAGCTACATGTGTTAACCCTTAACATGCTAAGCCCGGATTTTTCCGGGATTGGGAGGAATAGCCGTTCTGCCACGTATGACGTCACCAATTTACACGTCAGCAGATTTTTGAGGTTTGCATCTTATAGAGCTTGTATAGATCGTTCCATAGGACTGTCCATCTTCAATATTGACTGCATTCCGACAGAGCTAATCGAAAAAAAACGTGATCAGTTTTTGGTGTAAAATTGGTGCTAAAACAGGCCAAAATACCCGTACTTGATCATGATCTCCTTTCCAGGGGTTTCCATTGATTCAGGTCAAAACTTTTCAGGCCAGTGAGTAGAAGGGGTGCACAGAGTAAAAGATAGAGAGAATAAGAAAGCAGAGAATCAAAGGCTCTATGAGCAAAGTCGTGAATGTGGTATATTATAAACTGATAGCCCAGAATTAGCCAAAATAAATTTTAAATGTCTGCTGACAAACGACAATTTTTGTAATTGTCTATGAAATCTGTTAAACGTACGTCATAGTTTAGTCATGTTTAAAAAGTTCTAGCTGGTAAGTGATAAATAACCCCATATTCTAACTGAAATATAACCATCCAGTAGTCCTTCGAGACCTTCTAGCTAAGCAGCCAAGAAGTGAAGATTATTTCAGAGCTTAAAATAATTAATGCTGAGAGAGACACGTATCATGGTAACAAGATATATATGAGGTACCTTAAGATGCTGCGAAGCTGGTAATGGAAAGAAGCTTGGGAATTTTTTTTCACCAAACTGTTTCATATTGCTAAAGGCTTCTTTAATTAATAACCATGTAACTCAGCCATTTTATACAGGACAGTGGTATTATTCGACATCCATTTTTCTCTGTTAAAGAATGGCAGACACTGTGACAGAAGGCAAATAATTAAAAGAAACTAACAGATGCCTCATACATGTGACTTCTAAGAATTGAAATTGGCAGGAAACAGTAAAGTCAACATAATTTATTATCAATTTAGAGGCCTGATACATGTAACAAATGAAAACTGCTGCTTATTTCCTTTTCTGGTATCTTTACTTGCAACCAAAAAGTTTACTTTACCCCTTTACATTCCACAAAAATCATCAATGCATTTTAATCAGCCTTATTAATTTCGTTTTTAAATAATCTCTATACATTGCCAGCCATCCTGCATAGATTTGGTGGCCATGTTGGATTAAAGGATCTGAACTTTAAAGCTTGTTTATCTTTTATTCTTTGTTTTCAGCAGTCAATAACAATAACTTCCAAATATTTTATTTTTCAAGCTTTACAGTCTGCTAAAAGTCAATTTATAGAGAGCAGTATTCACTGTTTGTGAAATGAGAGTAAATTTGAAATAAAATTATTTTTCTGATCATGTGTTTCATACAAGTTACTGCAGGATGTTCATTCCAGCCCACACCTCTTGACAGCCTAGCCCCATGCAGAGTTCAGTGATGTGCTGTATTGCAGGATGTTGTTTTGGCGAATCTGTAAATTAATTCAAAATTCTATGTGCCTTGTTAAAATAAATCTGTAGGACAACACGTACAACAAACCATCTAAGTGTAAGCAATTTGTTAATTATCAGCATGGCATGCAACCAGGTTCCTTTTCGGCTGAGATGACTGCATGCATTTATTTGGGGGGGGGGGGGGGGAGGCATAGGACATGTACAGAAATCAACCTTAAGGTTACTATTGTTATATTAGTGGCTATTACATTTTAGCGATTTTAGTGAGTTGGGCGAAAATCGCTAAATTTAGTACTTGCTAAAATTTGTCTTGGTCAAATTTCAAGTACCTCCCCGGAACCCCCTTCCCACGCTAATGGAACACAAAAATGGATTATTTTTTTTCAGGCTTCTTTATTTCCAATTGCTTAAATTGGAAATTCACTGCGATGATCATTTATCACTTTCATATACATCCGCAGTTCATATATGAATCATTTCATATACATTACATCATTTCACTCCTCCCACGGGAAAATATGAGCTCACAATTGACCTCGCTCCCAATGTGTGGCTTCAATAGCTCAGTTGGTAGAGCATCGCACCGGTATCGCGGAGGTCACGGGTTCGAATCCCGTTGAAGGCCTTTTTTTTCAGGCTTCTTTATTTCCAATTGCTTAAATTGGAAATTCACTGCGATGATCATTTATCACTTTCTTATGTTCATTCAATGCCAAGATATGGTAGTTTTTTTCTTTTACTGAACATTTATTTTCATCTTAGCCATATGTTCATCACCGGCCAGTAAAAGCTGGTTTACACGATATTACTATTTTTTGAAGTTTTTGGAAAATCCCTATATTAAATAGTCGCTAAATCTTGCTCAGAAAAAATCGCTTAAATTAATAGCCGCTAACAATAGTACTCTCTCAGTATTTCTTTGAATGTCTACCCCATAGCACTCAGTGGATGTTGACAAAGCAAAAAATTACCTGAGTGCAATGATACACCCCTGGAGAACGACAATTACCACAGTTGGACTGATATGTCCCTTTTTTGACAGACCATGTGTATGAAGAAAAAATAATTGTAAGGGACTGATGCATAATACTGTGTTTACAAATGTAGTTTTGCCTTCAAAAGCAGAGCAAATTTATCATTCACAGAAGGCCTTGCTACCTAATGAGCTACGAATGCCAGAGGAAATTTTGATTTAAGTTTAAGTCACCAGATGGATGTACTTGGAATGAATGATCAACCGAAAGACAAAGAAACCAACTATAGATATCTCTAATTGTTTCGAAACGCATCAGTTTAATCTTGCTGAGTGAGACTAATTTGTAGCGGAAAATACAGCCTTATTTAGGGTGATTTATTACTTACCAACTATTTGATTGCATTTCAATGAAAGATAATTTCATATCCACGGACTTTCAAAATAAGCTATTGATCGGCGTGTAAGTTTCTTGCTTCCTTGGCCATCCTTTCCGTTGCATTGTGTGTAAATGTGGATTCGAGCACTGGCCTCACTAGAAAAATTCCTTCCAGAAAGGAAAAAATATTCGTATTCTCCTGATGTACATCCACAAGTTCGCATTACAACTCGGGAAACCAGCCCTTGTCCATGTTCATCCGCCATTTTGAACTTAATTTAAACTCAATATACAATTGCCAGGTTACCAAAGGAGTTTACAGAAATTTAATTGAATTTCTCCAGCAAACCGCAATAAGTCGTTCATTGCATTCACGACTTAAAAACGAAAAGGAAAGGAGCAAGGAAAAAAATCGGAACGGTTCAGCCAAAAAAAAAAAAAATATATATATATATTGGCTTATGCGCACGCGCCAAAGTAAAATATTGTACATTTTTACATGGTAATTAGATCAAAATCTTCCTGCATTGTCAGAAAGTGAATTTTTAGCAAATTTAGAGAAAATTTGGACCGTAGAGCCAAGAAAATCGATTAACGGTTAAAAAAAAACGCGTTTTTGGGAATAATGTCAGCATATTAAGGGTTAAGGAAGCATTCTTGAAACTCCAAATAAAAAACTTAGGTGAACTCGGTTGTTTTTCGTTGTTGTTTTGCAGGCGGCAGCAAAGAAATATACAAATATTTATAGCGCGCGTGCAGGCTACGCCATTGTTTTGCTTACTAAACTTTTTGGGTTGGCGACATTGCTTGTAGTGTGCCTTTTGAAAGGTCCTTGTATTTGTGGCCACGATGTCATTCATGGCGTTTATTTTCAGTGCTCGGAATGCTTTTTATTTGCAAAAATATCGAGTTATATGTGCAGGAAACCGGCCACAGTGCATTATTTTTTATGCACCGTAGAAATTTCCATATTAGACGCACTACCTGACCATATGCAAATTTTGTTTTGCCTTCCGTGCAGTCAACCGGAAAAGTTGGAAAATGCTGCTTCATTCGCCACTGCAATTTTCCGAAACTCAAACCAGAATTTTTGGTCGAATGGAAAGCGCCCATAGTTATAGCGACCTTTAGCTTGGACTTCTAAGAGACTTCGAGTACGAGATTAATTCAAACCAAATTCGTGTGCCACGTATAATTAAGGCTGGTTCTCATATGATCACCCCGATCATCTCTGTCGCTTCTGTCGTTTGCAAAGTCTGAGATGATTGGAGCAAGCAAACTTTTTGAAGCGACAGAAGCGACAGAGACGATCGGGACGATCATATGAGAACCAGGCTTTACTAGTCACACAAACCTTTTTCCTAACTTTTTTATGTGTTGGTCAGTAATAGGAAGGAGGATAGGATAGTTCGGGGATATAATTGTCTCAAAATTTCAAAGTCGTACTCGTACTCGATTTCGTACCGCTAGTCAAATCTAAAGGTCGCTGTTGTGTGGAGAACAAAAAATGCACCCCCCCCCCCTATCCCCTTTACCTGCGTCAAAAGTGTTGCGACTGACAAACAAAACGGCAAGAAAACGCCTTGTGTGGCATTTCATGGTTTATTAGTTCCATCTACAACTAACAAGAATTATCACTTTCTTTCTTGAAACTCGCGCTTTTGGCCGGCAGTTTTGAGTAGCAATTCGAGGTTTACGTTCTTCACAACTATCTTTAGCACGGTAGTTATGTCAGTACTAATATAATTCGAGGTTTCCCTTGTCCCGCACCAGTGACGTAATCCGGACAAGTTCTAGCAGGTCCTTGCTTGCTTTGCAAATATTTAATTGAAAGGTACAACGTCAGCGAATTTCATGACACGAAGGTTATTGTGTTTACAGTATTTATCCTAGTCCGCTGAAACATTTTTCTTCTATAGCATAAACATTTTATATTTTCTTTGAGTCAAACGCTTCAAAATCCAACATTTGACAGAACAAAGGATTCGGAAAGTTTCCATTAGTAACTGATTCATAGCTTTTGAATCGAACATGACGTGACTTGAAGTCACGCCGACGTTATTTAATGCCTTATGAAAGTGAAAGTTACAAGGTCAGCACATTCCATGACAAAAAAATTCTTTCAAGATAGCTTACGTTTGCGATTTTCGAGCATATTATGTATATTTCCTACTTAGTTGATCGACCTAGATTTGAATTCGATTTGTTCTCTGCTGTACAAGAAAGTAAGCGTTGTGTTCATTGCCTTACTCTCCATCTCGCTATTAAACTCAGTCGTGAGTTTCCTGATCGTGGCCTATAGTTGAACAACATGCAAAGAAACGCTAACTTCCTACCCAGACGTTCTTTGGGTGCGCGACGAGCCCAAAGAACGTCGGTGTAGGAGGCTATAGAAACGGGAGATTGAGATAAAAAATGTCCACAAACGCATCGATTCTGTAGCATTTCACCTGCTTGCCGAACTTAACGTAAACTGAACTTAAAGCAGTCCGAGTTGAGCTTTGAAAGGCCTAACTGAAGTTAGCATATGACAATAACTAAGCGTTAGCTATAGGTCAACTATTCTTAAAATCACTTACCTTTTAACTACAATATGTGTATAAGCCTCCGTCCGATAAAGAAATTCACTCTAATCTTGTGTTTGCGAGAGGTTGAACGAAGTCTTTTAGATGAAATCTGCAATAGCACCCAGCGCAGCAAGACAAACGTGCGACTGAAGAGGAAGAAAAGGTACAGCTGGGAGACTGGTAACGAGGAAGTGTGCCCCTCAACCTTTGAAGCCAGGGAACGAGCTCCGGCTCAGAGACACAGCAGGATCTGGCACGAGAAGGGGAAAAATAAAATAAAACAAGCGATACTTCCTCTTTTTTGCGTTATATTGAAGCGTTACAACCGATATACGATACTTCGCCGCCAGTAAGGTCTTAAGGCTGCTCTGACCATGAATTGTTTACACCGCTTAAGGCTTTAAATTAAATATAGAGGTGTCAGACATGTCTGTTTTTTTTACAACACTAAACTTCGTGAAAAAGAACTTGTCCCTTTCGTTTATATCTAGTACAAGTCCTTTCTAACTTCCCTGTTCTCTTTTGCTTTGTGGTCTAAGCGAGGATTTCTTGTTGAGTTAAACACTTTTAAGTGTTTAAGTATTAAAATACTAGAAATAGCTGAGACTAGGTTGCCCCCGAAGTGTCGACGATGTTTATCGGTTTTTCTTTGCTGTTCATCCTTTTCTACAATTCAGACATTCTATTGGAAATTAATTTTCTATTTTGGATGATTATTAATTATGATACGGTAAATCATTTAATTACAAGAACGCAACAGCATCTTGACATCATTTTGTCATGTTTTGCTGTGGTGGGGGATCTCAGCTAGACTCAAGCTAGACTTTAGAAAAAGTCCGTCGTCTTTATTAATAGGGACTTTAAGATAGTCGACTACGGTTGACTACGACGGTCGGATGCGTATTTGGTAGACTGGGTCGAGTGCGTGTGTATTACACATGATAAAATTGCATGATGATTTCATTTGAGTACAACTTCTAGAAACTTTCACTTTTTATCATTGTTATTAAGCAGGTGTTTTTTAACCCCACTGTGGATTCAAAATTTAAATTATAAATGAATCCTGGTAGTTGTATTCAAATGTGGATATTGTGCAAATGTGCTATTGATATGTGTTTTTAGTCTAATTTCAAGAGGTGAATATAATGCGACATTTTGATTGGTCAAAAATATCTGTTTTTTAACGTTATCGTGTACTCACCTCACTTAGGGGTGAATATAGCATTTCAGGGCTTGTTTACTAAGCCACGCCATCTTTGCCATTATATTATTGAAAGTCGATTAGTGTTCCCTTGTTCCCAACAATCTACCCACGAGTTCCTTTGTTTCCTGAAAATAATTTTAAAATACCCCCCGTTCCCTGAAAATAAATGCTCCAGTTCCCTTGTTCCCTAAAACCTTCCTGAGAGGGGCTCATAACTTATGTAAAGTTAAGATACTAGGCAAACGTTTTTATTCGCCGAGTTTGAAGGATGTAGCTGGGCTAGAAAGCGTTCAGTTACGTTTTTAATTTCCCATACATTTGTCTGTAGTTCTCTGCAGATTTACATATCGGTTCGGTGAGTTGACGCGGTTCTCGGGAAAAAAATATAGACAAATGTATGGGAAATTAAAAACGTAACTGAATGCTTTCTAGCCCCGCTACATCGTTCAAACTTAGTGAATAAAAACTTTTGCCTAGAAGATGTCAAGATGGCATCGAAAACCGTGATAAGGCCTATTAGCTTCGAAACTGTCCTGATACGGTGTAATGCGCTAAAAGGAAGCAAAACAAGGCAGTTCCTGAAAACAATTCACCCTTCTTTGTGAAGGTATTTTAATTTTAAGGACTTCATAACCTTACCTCTGGTGTGTAGTTACAGGGTGACGTAATGAGGTCTATTTTCAAACCAATCAAATGATTTATATGCTTGATTTAGCTCTTGCTATTGGCAATGACCTTGCATTGTAAACAAATCAACGACAGACTATCAAGTTGCAGACACACATCTTTTGAAGTTTAGTCAGGCAACTTCATTTGTTTAAATATATGTTTTGACAATTAGTTCGCAAACGAATGGTTCAAGTCTGGGCATTATGTATGCGAATTCAGTATTAGATCGAGAAAATATCCAGTTAACGATAATATTTCTTCTCATCACCACCCTGCTTGATAATCTATTGATATTAAGGAGAAATCAGTTTTTGATCACACAAACAGCTATCCGACAAAGATTGTACTAATTATGTTGACCCAGTGACAGATCGAGTACAAGAAAAACAGGTTTTGTTTCGGTAATGGAAAGATCGGGTTCCTCTTCAAGGCTTCTTTCTTGAAGTTTGTCCCTTTCTCGCATTCCAAAATAGCCCAGTCACCGAACAATCGATTGCTTAAGCAAGACCTCTGGAAATTTAATTGGACGAGGGTAAGTGAATTTTAGTAGATTGGCTATTCGTAGATTACTGATTTACATAGAGCGTACTTCAAACTTCCGCTCTGCTAAACTTATTTCGGTCGCTGTTTCTCTCGAGTCTCGACAAGCGGTTTTCATGTTTCAGTGGTGGTGATTTATGCGGTCATTTATTCTCTGGAGTATCGACGATCTCAGGAGAAATTAAATTTTAAGGTATACAAAACATTATGTTTCCGTGGTGGTGTTTTATGCGGTCATTTATTCGCTGGAGTATCGTCGATCTTAGGAGAAATTAAATTTTGAGGTATACAAAACATTAGTGGGCGGCCAGTTTTAGTCAAAGTTTGTCATGACCAAGGTGCAGTTCTTTTAAAACAACTTAATGGTGTATTTTTATGGTATTGTGATGGTGCATATGAATTAATAACGAGGAAGTAGGCACTTAGTAAAACCCTGAAGTGATCTGTCATATCACTGTCTGCGACATTTTCTTCGTTGGGATATAAACAAAGCCGCGAATACTAATAATGCAAGTTTTGTTTTTAGCTGTTCGCTTGACATTTCAAGACATTTAAAAACTCGAAAATGATTAAATAATGAATTGACAATTAAAATGACTGTGTTGAAATGCACATTCCACCGTTTTGTATAGTATAGTACAACAAGTAATTTAATTTTTACCCTTTGAGCAAAACTTACGCAACTGTAACATGGGTTTGGCTATAATTAAAGTATGGCAAATGCATTTCAGGCCAAATTTGAAATTCTATTTCACAACAAATTGTTTAGTAAAAACGGGTTAAGGTTAACACGATCCAACACGATCCAATACGCTTTAGAGAGTCTTTAGATTTGTGATTCTAAATCGATTGTAAACCACGCATTCCTCGTGATCAGACTTTTGTTGCTATCTTATTGTTTAGAAGTTATTGCTATGGTTATTGTGACAAATCATGGGATTTGTCACTTTAAAAGGGTGGACGGCCTCAGTAGACAAGTTTTAACCTCAAAATTGAATCACGCAACTTTAACTGTTGTCTATACGAAAAAGCAACCATGCATGAGATTAAACAGAATTCATGGAATCAACTTAGGAATTGAGGGTCAATGATAGTTGTAAAATTTCCAATTCTTTTAACAAGCAATCGTCTGACAGATCGTAAACTGATCATTTTGGTGACCCACTAGCAGATTAACTGCAAGAAAAAAACTTAATGTTTCGCAATAAAATAATATGATACGATCATATAACCTCTTTACCAAACCCCGTTCAGCGCCTTATGCTTGACCTTCTCGCCTCCCTTCCTCGATTGCCAAAATCAAAAACTCGTAGCCAGTAACCTGACGAAGGTTAATTCAAATTCACTGCAAAGACAACTGGACGAGGTAAGCGAAAATATTACTAATTTACGCAAGTTTGCTTTAAACCGAAATCTGGATAATTAGACTTTACTAAGCTCTTCTAAACTGCAGCAGACTCATTTTCTTTAGAGTTCCGACGAATCATGTTTCACTAAAATCATCGGCGGTACTTTCTCAAGAGTATTGCCGATCCCAGGAGAAACTATAAGTGATGCAAACGCTAGTGGCAGATGATTTACTGAATCAAAGCTTCTAACAACATTTCGATTACAACTAATGTAATTGTAATGGTATCACAGCATATCACTGCGTTCGTGATGGGGAAAGAGGAAGTGGACACTTGATATCGCCCTTAAGGGGATGGGATAAAACCCTGAAATCGAACTGCTGTCACATCACTGTTGTGTCTACCATTTTTTAAGAGTCGTTAATGTGGTTGAAAAGGAAATCCGCAAATATCAGGATCCCAAGCTGGCAATCTAAAGAAAACAGAGATAGCCAGCCAAATCAATCAAAACATGAATAAATGACTAATTGGAAGCTTTATTTACAAACGTAGCTGTGTCTAAATGCACATCCCTCAATTGAACATGACTTATCCTTGACTACTGATTGTTATTGATACAAATTCGCATTTTAAGGTCAACATACAGCACACAGCAAACTGTTTGTTTCAAAATAATATAAGTTGACAACATATCATTCAGCGAAAACATTAAATATTCATAATTTCTTTTCGATCCAGTGCACTTTTGATTTGTGATTCTATCAGCGTTTTTGATACTTTGTTGATTGTTTAGAAGTTATTCCCACGGTTACCGTGTCAAAGGTTTAATTTATCACTTTTAAACGACTTCCTGTAATTATAACTCGCAGGTGACTGCTCAGCTAAACGCACGCTAAGTTCAGTTACCGGTGATGATGTAATAATCAGACTAAAGAGTTCATATAGAAACTGCAGGAACTGTGCCGGCGTCCTCGAAAAGAAGGAAATAACTGTGCGTGGCTCACACTGTAAGGTAATTTCAATTGCAAACTTATTTTTTGGAGAATGGTACTTAAGGACGTTCGCGCTAATTGTTTATGCGCTTTCAGTACTGCGCGCGTAATTCATGTCGCAACGCCATGCCACGTCATACTTTGAGCGCGCGCGTTGAGTAAAATTTTAAGAACTAACATATAGGGCGAGTTTCCGCTCCGCTAGCTTCGCTTGTAATTTGCTCTCTTAAGTGATCGGTGACCCCTTCTTTTTTTTAACGGATCACTTTTGTTAATTAATGTCTACGTTTTGCGAGAAAATGAAAAAATCTATCGAGTGGAAGTTTGATTTTTTTTGTCACACTGACGGTTTGAATTCCACTTTTTTGAGCTTCCTTTTTGCCGTACGACAGTTTCAAATGAGTTTTTTTTAGGGTTAAATGTTACAAAATAGATGGCAAAAACTAGGAATAATTAACGCAACAGACGCCTT